>NC_143014.1:122324708-122476583 GCF_055824585.1 Amblyomma mixtum
TTCCGGACATGTCGTACTAATTAGGAACGACAAAGAAAGAAAACAGCTTGCCAACTTCAAAATTAAGAATTTCTTTTTCTAAAGATGCAAACAATTGTGAATCTTCTGAAACCGATCGCTGAAGTGAATGGAAAGTTGGCGATTTAGCCATCGTCGAAGGGCTGTAAGCCGCCCCCCGCAATGCAGCAAAAGTTGACTGGAAAGCGCTGTGCCAAGGGCAATGAACTGTATACTTACTTTTGAGAGGAGACTAACTAAACTACTGAAGATAAAGGAGTAAAGAAAAAATCTCCATATTACGAAGGAAATGGGCAAATGCTCCCAGAGTACAAATACATCTGGTGGCTATTGTCAAGCATCGCATAAGAAAATGCCACCCTGGGCGCTGACGGTCTCGTCGAACTGGTATACACACACGGCGTCCTTCATACACGGTGAAGAGCAAGGGTGACACACTGTGCTAAAAAAAAAAAATATTTGAGGGCCCAATCGCCGCACACATTGATCACTGAATTCGAGCTCGCTTATAGTTGAAGAAAACAAAGCATTTATATGATGTACCATGCGTCATGAATATAGCTTTGAATCTGTCTTAACTATATATAATATAGATATGTATATATTGCCAACGCGCAGTGTGGTTTCTGCCAAGCGCGAATGATATATCATTTGAGACGAGACTCTGAGTTAGTACATCTGCACAAATTCTAACCAACTGAAACTAGCCAAGCTGCTTGGAAACCCTTGTCGCGATAACGCTTTGTAACTGTGCTTTATTCGCTTCGCACTTTAACAACAGCGACCGCCCCTGTCATGCGCGAAGCGGTTTGTAAATTTTTGTCGAAAACGCTACCCAACCATTGTCACCCTAACCGACTTTCACTCCAGCGCTGGGGCATCGAAGCTGCGCGCTGACGGAATGTCACGCGTACCTGTGCAACACTCGCCAGCGAACGGCGCTGCATCGCGCCAGATGTTCTGAAGGCAGTTTGCCCCATTTGAACGAAGGATATAATTGGGAAGAAAAACCGCAGCTTTTGAGCGTGCTCACTATGTATTTATAAAACTCGAAATCGAATCGCCAGTGAGCGAGAATGCTACTTTTCTAAAACAATGTCGCTAAAAACACCCTGAAAGTAAGCTCTACACGAGTCCTAGCGAACGTCACGCAAGATTCGCCAGGCGCAGGGCCGTCTTTCGTTTCCATTCAGTGCGGGAAGGAGGAGCGGTCGCTACAAACGCTTCCCCCCGAGACCCGCGGCAGAACAATAGGCTGGGCACTTTACCGCATAGAAGCAAGTAGCTCGTGAAAATTATTAAAAGCAGTGGTCGACTTGTGAGCAAACACTAAATGCGGCACTTGAATACAGATGTCGCAGCTCATAGACAAACTTCCGTCTAAGGCGACTCGTGTCATTGCTGTCGCATACTGTTCACTTGTATAACTCTGCGACAGAATGGCGTTTATCACCGGGATGACGAAGAACGAGTCAATTTATAGACCAGAACTACCGAGGAGCGATTTTGGAACGTGGAGAACAAAGTTGGATCCTGGACGAGAGCTCCAGCACCACGAAGGCGATGAGGGATCTGTGAGGTGTACGTGTTTTCGGGGCAGCGTATCTATAATTGTAAAACAGGGACAGTAAAAAAAAAATCAAAGAATAAATCACTTCACTTTCAAGCGCTTGACGGCTCATCTTTCCGTAGTGCGAAGCTGCATGAAAAAAAATTTGCTTGGTGATGTTTTTTTCCTGTTGTCATCCTAATTAACGCGTTCGACAAATTGAGTCGTGGCGCGACACAAATCTTGTTGGTTCAAACAAATTTTCCATGCTTTCTACTTTTTTTTTTTGCAGTTCTACTCAGCAGAAGCCAAGGGCAGGTTCAAAAGAGCCGCGGCCCCATCTCCCCCAGCGCGAAACGTTCAATTAGAAAACCACACTGGCCACCATTTTTGGAAGAAAAAAAACAGTTCAGTAAAAGCATAGTGCGAAAAGGATCTTCTCCCCACTGGCCCCCCGTCAAGAAGGGGCGGGTTTCAGTACAACTGCGTCAGTACAACAGGTTTCAGTACAACAGTACAACATCCTGCTCCCCTGCTCTTCTTTTTCGGCGTCTATGCGCATTGGGTTTCTAACCTTGATGGCAAGAAGTCAGATTATTTTATTGCGAAGGAGCGGGCAGAGGACGCAGTATTTGGCAATTTTCAGGCGATACAGCGGACTCTTACTGCATGCGATCGCCTAAAAAAAGAGGGTTCTCTCAGCACAAACAGCCACGACACGCGTCGCCTTTTACGCAATAAGTTTTGATCGACGACCCGCGACATCTGTATTCAAGCGCCGCTCTTTGTGTTTGCTCGCACACTATCGCTCGTTAGCCATATCTCACAGGCGTTCCATATCGCGTCTCCCTCAAGCGCGATGTGTCTTGAAGCAAATGTCAAGAGAATCAAGCTTTTTTTTTTTTTTAGCTAGGTATAGTTGCGGAGGTGTCGGCTTGCAATTCTGCTTATGACAAAAAAAAAAAAAAAAACATCCCTAAACGACCCAGCGACAGCAGTCGCAAAGGCATTGAACAAATCAGCCTGAAACTATATCATGGAAGGACGCAGTTACGAAAAATAAACAAAAATTATTGCAGACAGCTAGCGAACGACAGGCACCAAATCAAGGCCAAGCAATGATGGCGAAAGCGAGCAGAAATGCTCGATGAGGTTGATCGTGTGCGGCTGCAGCATATGTCGATTGAGTCGAGCGCACCTGCGACTGCAGAAGCCACTTGGTCATGTTTAAGCAGTGCAGATATGGAGCACTTTGTAAAAAGCTCCTGTTGGTCTCCCGCACGCTGGACGCAGGACTTTGGGACGCGCTCGTGGGTCCAGGACGGCGCGTTCAGGATGACGGAGGGTTCAGGACGACTGACGGCGCGTGCCTACTCGGCGTGACCGCACTGTACACATTGGCACCTCGCTTTCACTGCGAAAGGTGTTCCGGGTGCATCAAGGGGCGAATTTCGAAAGGCGTGTGAGTTGCATGCCAGCCTAGCGATACTCGGGCAGATGCAAGCGAAAGTGCGTCCGGGCTTGTCTTGCGCACGAGAGGGAAGTTCGTAGACCTCTTTCAATGCTGAAAAGCTGGATGTGCACGCATGCAGTCTACTGCGCAACTGCGCCACACACAGATTGAACCGTGTACCACGCTCGCACCTGCGACTGTTTTTCTAGCACTGAGTACCCGTGCTTCGTGTTTCTGGTCCTTGGCAGCTGTGGCACCGATTGCTACACAACGGTACGGTCGAGTGTGCGCAGAAGTTGCTTCCTGCTCCGAATTCCTCTGGACTACTGGCGAAGCCGAGAGTATAAGCGCGTGGACAGATTTGCTATTGTTTTCATGCAGTGGAAAGTGTGCGCAGCCAAAACAGACTCACACGTGCATGGGATTTCGCTTGGAAAACTGTGGGCCAGAAGACGAGGGTAAAGCGATTGGCACGCTTTGCCGGCACTTCGACAAGAAAAAAAAAGCGTAGGTTCCGAGCAGACTTGCACGATATCAGTTCTCAGCGCTTGCAAGATATGTGACGACTTACGTAACGTTTACAGCTGGGACACGCGAGGCCAGAAATGTTTCGCCAGCTCAAGGTACAGTGCATTTGGATCGGAGCCCTTTCGGATAACAATGCGGCGGTATGCGCGCAAGATGAAATAAATGCGCGGTACGAGTTTATGCTGGCGCTACAACATTCTTGAATTCAGAAAAAGCCTTCCTGTCTCTCGTTTTCGGTGGCGGCGGCTTTGCCTTCCAAGTGATAAAATCAGCAGGCAAGACGGAAGAGGCGAAGACAGCCGGTTGAAGGCTAAGTGACAATCATCTGAAGAGCAGAACCACCGTATGTACGCTGATTCTGCCTTTTTTGTAAATCGTCCACCAGTCCTTTTAATTGAACATCGCGTGATAACCTTCTTTAGGCACCTACAATTACGCACCACCTAGCACCTAAAAGAGAAGCCGTGAGCTTAGTAGAAGGCCATATCGACCTCAAGCCTCAGAGCTTTCCCTCAATAACCCCTTCCTTTCCCTCCTTCGTCGCTGGCGGACACATGACTCTTCTGGCTCAGTGTTCCCCACTGAAACGTAGGTTCGTTTATTCTGCGAAACACCATTGGAGCAGTACTCTCCAACTACGTACACATACATTGTGACTCCATATGAGAGGCCGCAGCTGATTCGTATTGTAATAAATATCAAATTCCTAGATTTAGCCGGACCCCGTCTTTTCGGTGACTGTTACGATCTCCTGTTACCAAATATATATATATATATATATATATATATATATATATATATATATATATATATATATATATATATATATATATATATATATATATATATATATATATATTTTGCAAAGAACCGCGCTTTTTTAATAAATTGCAAGCCATAAGTTTTCCTTTTGCAATGGGATCATGCTGCACATTTGACCCTATTTCTACTACCGCGGAGAGTTGCAACAGGGGAAAATGCTTTGGTGTAAGCGTGCGGTCAGAGCAAAGAACGTGTGATTTCGTGACGGTGTCACTCTTTAAGTCTGCTATGGTCACGTGTGGCCGAGAGCAGGCGCGGCGGCGGGGCTCACCCGACGTTGCAACCTTTGGGGAGCAGGTTTCCGACGAGGCCCTCGGCCGAAGGGGAGCAGAAGGAGTTCCAGCGGACAAAGCCCGGCCGCGCAAGAGGCTGTACAGGCTCGGCCACGGTCAGCTGCGCGGGCTGCACGTCGAAAGACTCCGGCGTCAGCAACGACGGCGGCGAGGCCCGGTCGAGACCGCCAGCTTTGGTCGGCAGCACCCCGGTGAGCGGCTGCGACAGCCTGCAGCGACCAGTGCTCCGATTAGTGCCCGGCGCACCGTCGGATTTTGCGCTACTGAATCATTACCCTGAACTTCCCGCAGGATACCACCTTTCTCGCGCTCAGCACCCCACTTTGGGTACCTGCGATAGATTAGTGGTGTACCAAGAGGCTATCTTCTCTTAGTTGGGCCTCACCAGCTTTCCGTTTACCTGTCTTTAGGTGCACTCAAGCGAACATGCTGTAGGCACCCACATGGACTGAACGCTGCACCAGGCCAGCTGTTGTCGCTTTCGTGGAACTGGACAACGGCTGCCAGGCGTAGCCTGCAACCTTTCCTTTGTTTATTATTAAGAGGCGGTTGGGATGAGTTCGATTCATAGAAGGGTATTGAGCATGATGTGTCCCTCATTCAGACGACTATTTTTTAGTAAGAGGACTTCATTCAACCCCATCAGCCACCTTCGATACGCCCCTGACGCCAGAGGTCTGACGACGAGCAGAATCCTCCCCCCCCCCCCCCCCCCTTAGAAAAAAAGAAAAATAATGAAAAGAACAGAGCTGACAAGTGCTTTGGTGCTGGTAATATTCCCGTGCGCTTCACGTCAGGAGATAGCTGGCATTTCAAGCATGCACTTCTTCAGCGGGACAGTATTCCGGCGGTTTGTACACTTTCCCGCAACGTAGACTCTGTCGAGACGAGTAGAGGAGTAATACGCCAAAAGCGAATAGTCAAAGGACGGAGAACAAGCACATGACTGGAGCGGCTCGTGTCTTCCGCCCGTGTTGCTACACAAAATTTGCGCAGGTATTCTCCAGGTTTTTTTTTCACCGAGTTTCTCGGCGTTTTCGGCCAAGCTTGTGGTGGCGGTGGTGGTGTGAAACTTTTTATTAACAGCCTTTATGTTAGGCGTTCAAAAGGTCCTGGGCCAAGGTGACGAGGGCGCGTTGCAGGTTCAGGTCCCGGGAGGCAAGCCAGATGGGCCACGGTGGGGGTGGCGGGAAAGGATAGGCGGGGGACTGGAAGGCTACGTGGCACTGTGTAAGGCAGTGTTCTATGTCTGCATATGTGTGTGCACAGTTTGGGCACTGAGGTGTGGAAATGTGCCGGTACTGATAAAGTTTGGCTGGTGTACGTAGGAGATTAAACTGTATTCTGCGAAGAATGCGAGCTGCACGGATCGATAAGGATGGGTGTGGTGGTGGTAAATCAGCTAAGTCCCATTTTTGCTGCTTCTCCTCCTCGTCGTCTTAAATCGCGTCAGTTGTTGGCTCCAATCCGAACCAACTAGCTCCATGTCTCGCCTACCTGTTCCTTTTACTCGAATTCTAGATTAACAGAATGCTCAAAGAGTAAAAATGGGAGGAAAAGACTGTTGCCAGTCTACGCTGTGAGCGAGACCCTGCAGGTCTTATGTGTGCAGTGTTGCCTCTTAGGGACATTTACGCTGTAGATAGACACAGCCACTGCCGCAGCTGCCCACGAAGGCGAGTGGTTTAAGCGTCTGCTGAGTTCCGTGCAGGGGCTGAAAGCGGCGGCTGTGCTCAGCGTACTAGCTGCCGTTGTCGCCGCTTGATGGCCGCATCATGGTCGCGGGCGTCACGACTTGGGGTTTTCCTTTCTTTCTCTCTCCCCGCGCTGAAGACTGCCTCTTTTCTTCCATCCGAGCTTTTTTCAATTAGTGAAACATGCTATCGAACGTGGCCAACTAAACTCATCACTAGTTTGTCAAGTTTTCAAAAAAACATTAAGTAGGTTTCATTACAGTGATCACGACTTGCGAAAGCAACGCTCTAAGTCTAGTCCCAGATCTGTCATACTTGCGGGTTATCGAGGGAGTTAGTACGCAGGGTGTTTTAACAGCAATCCAGTGTATTATGCCGGGTGTTCTTGATACCGTATACTTTAGAATCATTAGGTTTGTTTCAACTCTGTTGACCTTTCATCCTAGCCTTTCAACGTCATCCCATTTCGCTGGATTTAGTTGCATTCCTCTGAGTGACGTAAAGAATCCCCCCACCTCCCCCACACACACAGGCGCACGCACACACACGCACACAAAAAAAATTCCACTCAAGTTTTGGGGAGCTGCCATTTGAAGAGCGATCTCGACGAACACACCCACGCAATCTGTCGACATGTGCCGCGCCTATTGTTTCGTGGCAGCGCACATCCGGGTTCGCGGCTCGAGTCCGCGGTCAACGTGTCGCGGCAGCTGCGGGCTGTAGGTCGGCCAGTCGCCGCCGCGTCGTCCACTCACATTGACTTGCGGTGCCATGGCTCCCGCGTGAGCAGCGGCGGCTCGGCCGAGTCGCCCTTGCGCTTAGCCCTGCGCAGCCGGAACAGCACCAGCCACACGACCAGGGCCAGCAGCACGGCGCCGGTGACGATGCCAGCCGCGATGGCCCACACGTAGACCCCTGCGGACACAAGGGGGGAAAAAAGGCCCATTAGAGTCTATAGCGCACGCGCTGCTTTTTTTTTTCGATGGTCTGGACCCTATTGCCGAGAACGAATACGCTTCCTCATTCCTCGAACTTAATTGTTCTTTTTTCTTTATTTGCCTGCTGACCTAACACTTTCAGTATTATTTGATTGTTCTCGTTGTTCAAAATGAGGCGAGACAAGGTCGCTTACGCACACGTATTGCTATTGTCCCCATTTTCTAAAAGCAAAAACAAACAACGTTTGTCAGGATAACCGCCGTTGATTTGCTATTATTATTATCTGAGAGCATCACGGAATACCTTGATATATACCGCAGCTCGCTGCCTGCATTTTGTGTACAACTTCGGTTCATAATGCAAGTTGCTACTGAGTCGTCATTGAGATGCCGTAATAGAAGCTCTGTAAACTGCATGCTTGAGGCTGGCAATCGGAGAGTTCATTTCACTCTATAGCTGTTTCCGAAAAGCTGCTTTGTGAATGTGTGAGGCTTTGTTTTACGCTTTGTTACTGCGTGTTCTAGGCCTACTTGCCCTTTCCACATCTTTGTGAACAGCGCAACAACAGAAAACGCACACAGGAACGAGAAAGAAGTAAAAAGGCGCTGACTAGTAGCTGATACAGCAGCCTCAGTGAACGCGTGTTGCAATGCACACCGGTAACCAAAACAAAGAAAGATTTGCCAGAGTGAAGGTGACAAGCGCGTTTACAGAAACATGAAGCAGGGGGAGATGTAGGCGTAATTAAAACCCGCTGTTAAAGAGAAGCGTTCTTTTACTGCCAGACTTACAGCCAGAGCACCGACGCAAAGGTCCCCATGTCTTAGAATCTCACACGCCTCAATAATTTTACATGTCCTCCTAGTTTTGTTCTCACTGACTGCTTTTGCATCAGAAAAATGACGAGTGCAACCGCAAACCCTGCACTCATTCCCAACCTAGACACATCCTGTTTCACTTGCTGAAAATCGGTTGTTTCTGTCTGTATGCATGCTCATTGCTGTTGGGCTCTTCAACTCTCTTCCACGCAAACTTTTATAGATCCTTACTTTTCGACGATGCTCATTGTCCAACAACAAAAACCAGTACGTAAGAGTGTAGGCATGGGCACTTTTAATCCTTGTTGGTTTTGTTGCCGTTTTTATAAGTGGCCAGAAACAAAGTTTAACAGGTGTTTCCTGGATGCTTCAATAAATGTTTATTTATTTATTTATTTATTTATTTATTTATTTATTTATTTATTTATTTATTTATTTATTTATTTATTTATTTATTTATTTATTTATTTATTGCACAGTCTACATCATTGCGGTGCTGTTGTAAACATAACATGAGAACCGTAACTTGTCGAGTGCCTCCAGCAGGAGAAAGAGAAAGGAGAGCAAAAACAAGAAAATGCATGCTTTACATGACACCAATTACAGCACGGGAAGCACAACGAAGCAGGAAAAATGAACATCGCGACATACAAAACGCGGCATACAGAACTAAAAATACACTAAATGAAATCGGTGCGTAAAACAAAAGGACAACAACCATGTCGCAACACACAACAGGTTAAGTAGAACGTACGCTAAAGAAAGGCGATGAGAATAAAATACAAACAATAAATGCAAGCTCAACCGATGCCACAGACATGAGTCCAAAGCAAACGCCTTCCGAAAATCACAAGTTTGCAGTGAGCTTCAGGCACGGCTAATGGGGGAGGAATAGTTAAGGTGCTGCTTGAGAAGGAGCTTAATATGAAGAAGGGTACGAAGTTTCATAGGCCTCTTCATGGCTAATAATGCCCACATGCGTTATTGGCCGGTAAGTGACACCCCTCTTACAATCTCGCTAGCAGTGGTACAAATTATATGCACGACAGAGCTCTTAGTACCACCTCTCTGCAAGGGGTTCAGGCAACAAGGAAAAACCAGAAAATAAAGTCACAAAGTAAAAGAACCTTGACAGCGGTTAGCTTCTGGATCACGTGCTTTAGCACTTCATGCTTTTGCTTGCCAAGAAAATCACTCCGCAGCGCATTGGCATGTTACGAACTGCAAGAAAATTTGTCACAAACAGAAAAGAAAAATGCGAAGTTCTTGTGGTCGGAAATGGAAGGCTTTATGTTATGCCGTTAGGAAGGTAAAACTTTTTTCGCAGTCCCCTAAAATACGGCCTTAAAAAATGTACATACGAAAACTATGTCGGTAGTGCGAAATTTGAGCGCAGCTCTTCGTACTTTTCACGCCACCTGCCATGGCTGGCAGGAACGGGTGCGTAAGAGCTACGCTCTAAAATATACGAGGTCTGTTAGAAAAGTATCCGACCTTTGGCCGCAGAAAAAAAGCTGGCATAACTGGAGCGTTGCAAACCTAGTCACCTTCAAAGTAGTCTACTTGGGACTCCACACAGTTCTCCCCACGGTGCTGCCATTGTTGGAAGTATTCCGAAAAGGCCCCTTTCGGAATGAAGTTTAGCTCAGCTGTCGTTACTGTCAAAATGTCTTCTCTTGTCTGAAATCGCGCTCCTTTCAATGGCCTCTAGATTTTGGGAAACAGCCAGAAGTCGCAGGGGGCCATATCAGGAAAATAAGGAGTCTGTTGAACCACAGGAGCCTGGGTTTTCGCCAAAAAAGTCTGAATCAAGTGCGGGGAATGTGCAGGAGCATTGTCGTGATGGCCATTTTCGTGTTGACCTCAACTCCGGTTTTTTGCGCCGCACAGCATCACGTAGGCGATGGAGGACATCCCTGTAGTACTCTTTGGTCATTGTTTGACCCTGTGGGGTGCTTACTCGTGATGTGCCACACAGAGGTAGTCAAAGAAAGCAGTCAGCATCACTTTCACATTGCTGCGCACTTGGCGGGCCCTCTTTGGTCTTGGTGACGTGGAATGTTTCCACTGTGACCACTGGGATTTGGTTTCCGGGTCGTACCCGTACACCCAAGACTCGTCACCAGTAATTATGGTGTTGATGAAGTCGAGGTCACTGTTTGTGGAATTCAGTAGATCATGTGAGACTTCAACACGAAGCTGCTTTTGCTCCACCGTGAGCAGCTTCGGCACGAATTTCGCCGTAACTCTCTCCATGGCCAAATCTTCGGTGATAATGGATTGTGCAGAAAAATTGCTCATGTCCACCTCTTCCGCGATTTCTCGGATAGTCACTCGACGGTCCCGCATCACTACAGCGTTCACTTCGGCAATGACCTGGACATTTCGGCATGTCGATGGCCGATCGGAGCGTGACTCGCTCTCCAACGATGTGCGGCCATCTTTGAAACAATTGAACCTCTGCTTAATGTGTGTGCTGCTCATAGGATCATCACCGAAAGCCGTCTAAATATTCCGAATGGTTTCCACTTGGCTGTTGCCTAGTTTATGGCAAATTTTGATGAAGTAGCGCTGCTGCTGCCACACCGCCATTTTCCTTGCAATAAAAAACCGACGAGAGCACTGCGCCCTGCCTCACTCAAACGCTGCGTCCCAGCGATTGACACTATCGGCAGGCGGGAAAAAATTCGTGCATGCGCACGAAGGTTCAAGGTCGGCTGATGCAAGCGCGCTTGTTTCATAACCATCAGGTGTTCGCAAAAAAAAAATAAAGTCGGATACTTTTCTAACAGACCTCGTACAGCGCAGTCGTGGCGTGGGGTGCGCGAACGAAAAGAACACTTACACGACATGTAAGACTAGCGTGGATATTCAGTACAACCGACATTTTTGGGACACCCCGCACATTCGATGACCACTGCAGAAACTGTCGTCTGCTCTGAAGAAGTTACGCGCTCACGGGCACCTTCAACGCTGTTCTGTCCCCCCTCCGTCATCGCATGGCGAATCATCCATGATCTCACTTTCACGCAAACAATAAAACCGCTGTGCCTACCTAACACAAAAGTAACCGAAATAATAAAGCGTTCACGAAAAAAAGTAAATATACCTTCAGTTTATACGTTATTTTTTATATTTTGCAGAGCAAGTGCCCCGAAATTCTCCCCTAACATGCTGCGGCTTACGTGGAGTTCAACATATGACGTGGCAATAAGCCTGGCAACTGAGGATGTTACTTTACCTGTACGTGAACACACTGCACACGCACACTGCGCGCTGTCGCCCATGATTGTCTGCAGGAGGACTACACGTCAACTTACAGCAGCACAACGTGAAGCAATGCATCAACGTGTGTGTGATATTCCAATGCGCGAATGCGTTTCCGCTTGTTGTCTGTCTTTTGCTTTTCGCATTCGCAAGCCTTGCAAGACGAAAGGCTCCGCAAAAGTGTTTCCAATGCGCCGCCAGGAACTTCTCTTCAGCTGATCGCTAGCACGACACATGCCCACCTTTCCTATATATCACCAATTCGCGTAATCTGTCGACCTCCAGTAACGACCGTCGCGTAACTCAGTGGGAATATTTTAAACGTAATTTTATTGGTTGATTGGTTTATACGGGTTTAACCTCCCAAAGCGACTCAGGCTACGAGGGACGCCGTAGTGAAGGACCCCGGAAATTTCGACCACCTGGGGTTCTTTAACGTGCACTGACATCGCACAGGACAAGGGCCTCTGGAATTTCGCCTTCTACGAAATTCGGCCGCCGCGACCGGGTCAAACATAATATTGAGACACCAATAGAGTCCGGAGATTGTGCGCTAACATGGTGAATATCATGGCCAACCGTTCCTCCTGGCTGCAAAATCTGACTTACTAAATGCGTCCTGCGCTCGCACTAACTATTTCTGAGGGCCATAGGAAATCAATGGGACGTACCGAACATTCCAAATTCCCGCTGTGATTATGAGTGTTGAGCGCCACGGGGCACGTGGTGGAAGCCGCGTAAACTAGAAGAATACTTTGCACCAACGCTAGTGACGGGCTTCTTGCAGCGACGTGCCGCCCACCGGAGTGCTGGCAGAGCACCGGTCGGTATGCGTTGTTATCGGCCGAAGATGGCCAAAAAGGGCAGGTGCAGACGAATCCTGTGAATCTTCAAATATTACAGAATATCTGAAGGCTCGTGACTCACCATTCACTTTTTTGCTTTTTGTCGGCATACGTGGTGTACGTAGCATACGTAGAAAATATTTAAGGGAGCACCGGGTGCAGCTTCGCCGCGCACATTAGGACAGGCAGAAATCAGTCGCGTGCCGTGCGTACTGCTCGAGCTAAGGGGCGCTGGGACGGAAAATGCACATTCCAGACGCGAAGGAACGCCTCGAATTCGGAAGTGCGGCATCGCCGAGCTAGCGAACCCAATACCGAGCGTTGAACTCTCGTGGCATTAACGGGCTCACCTGAAGGCTCCGCTTTGCACTTTGCTTTTCCTTTAAGCACAGAACTGTGATATTCAGATAAGCTCTTCTAGCCAAGAATTAAGTGCCACGCTTTATAAAAATGGTTCAGAATCCGCTCAGCCCAACTTCTTTGTACTTACTTTCTCATGAAAAAGAAGAAAAAAACGGAAAGAAATGTTTTCAGAAGTTGAAATTCGGGGAAGTTCACGAAGTGCATTCCGCGGCCGGAGCGAAATTATAATTCTAAGTACTATCACGATGGAAAGAAACGCGAACAGAGCGGAGCCTTGGCGCTCCGCTGTTCGCATTTCGTTTAATCACGCTTTTACTTCGGTGGTAGCAAAAAGATACTTGAGTTGTCCGTAATGCATTCCAGGATGACTCTAACGTTTTTTTCTTGCCACCCGGGCAAAATCACCATAAAAAAAAAATTCGAAGAGGGGAGCGTAAAGGCGCCGCGATGTTCGCGTTTGTTTCCATCGTGATAGTACTACGTTGACAAAGCTGTTTCCATGAGCTGTTCATGGATGACCAGAGAAAAAAAAAAAAACTTGGGGGCCTTCTTGACCACATTCTTAAAGAAGACGCCATAGCATTTAGGTCCCTGCTATGGTGGCTATAATGAGTATGTAATCTTATTGCGATTTTCCCGCCAGAACTCGGGTTCGAACCGGTTCCATTGTTCATGTATGGTACGCATGAGTCATCATCTTCTAGAGTGTTCGAGTACCTTTCTTGGATTATGATATGAGATTATACTAATCCGACCCACTATTCCACCTTAGCCCATTTTCTTGTGTGGCCTACTTCGAAAGTTTTGGAGGTCCTTTGAAATTTTGAGGGGGGTAGAACAATTTTGGGGTCCTCATATTTTCAGATTTCGCGGGGCCTTATGATTGACCCACTGGTGGCCACGTGGTGTTGACGTCATCACCCTCTCAATCGCATTCATAGAGGGGTAAGCAATGTGCCACTGTCCGGCAGGTGGCTGTTCCAAACACAGCCATTGGTGGGGCTTAGGTTGATCTTCCCGAGCTCCCGTAAGGCTCATGCGCAGCACCACGGTGGGTAAGCGCAATTGCATTGAATCTGACCTATCTCCACCAATCATTACTTTAACTGCCACCTGTCGCAGTGGACACCTTCCACGGGGGGCAGGTTGTGACAGCGTCAGAAGGTCACGTGACCTCTCTCGACCAACCAGGGAATTTTTCGTGACAGAGAAGCAGGAAATTTTTGTGAGACAACAACTTAAATGCTATAGCCTTAATAACGTTTTCAACCACGTCATCCCAGTCATTTCTCGTTAAGGTAAACACGCAGCCGCGTTCCCGTCCTCCCCACGAAAACAACAACTGTGCAATAGGCTGCACTCCTGCCGCCAGGCACAGTATTGCCGCTAACCTCGTCAGTGAACATGAGCACTTCCCAGCTGTTCCGAACAAGTCCCGAAACCAAGGTACAAAAATTTATGCGCCATAAATCTCGCCATGATTTAGTGGAGCGACTTCCGTAAACGTGAAAGGCGGCAGGAAGCGCCCCGCACTAAAGCTTGTGGAGTTACCTTTCTCTGCTGTGTCATGCCGGTATTCAGTGCAAACGTTTTATTCAGTTGATCGAAACACACCGAGTGAAAATGCAACGTACGTTTTCATCCTTCCATCTTCGCCTCTGTCCCTCTTGGCGAGTGTCAAGTGTGCTTTCACGCTCGCACATGAATCGATACAATACACAACTTCCCTTCGTCCCCTCCCCACGTTGGACCTTTCCCCCCCCCCCCCCCCCCCCCTTTTGGTGCGCAAAATGTTTCCGTGCGAATCTAAGGTGCGAACACTGCCGAGAGGGTAGGCAGAATGAGAGGGTCGGCAGAAGGTCGGAGGGTGAGTCGGCTCATTCTCGACAGCGGCCAGCGTTGTCTCTTAGTCCGTTCGAGACGCCAATGGATGCACGGGCACAAATGCCTGGTGCCCACTTTTGATGGCCCCGCCTCGACGATGCATCTTCGCAAGCGCCATAGCCTAGCTAAGCTGCCGACTGAGAAAAGTCCGCTAATAAATTCGAAAACCCTTATTTGAGCACGAAAAACGGCAGCTGTTCGTGCTCATCAGAGTCGAGATAAGGACTGAAATGTCACGGGCGCTTTCAACAGAGCCTGCGGGCCGGACCGAGCGTCTTGCTGGCAGTCATGACAGCATGCACCTGTATCAGCCATTTCTTTTGTTGTTGTTGTTGCCTTAGTGACCCACGACTGGGGATAAGCCGGGGTTTCCTGAAGATCACGCAAGAGCGTATTTCTCTTGATGATGATGATGTTCTAAGGCTTAATGCCACTTCTCCTCTTCTCCTCCTCCTTCTTATTCTTCTTCTTCTTATTATTATTATTATTATTAATATTATTTGTAACCATAGCGTGCACTGCACTATACAGGTTGCCCTACAGCGCGGATGAGCCAGTGAACGGTCACTAGGAAGTTGGTTGCCTGAATGGTTGAAGCCAACGCTGGGCAGGACGCGCCGGAGTCGGTCGGTTGGCGGGGCGAATGGTTAGAGTCGAACAGATGGAGGCACCAGCACAATACAGCTTGCGTGTCTGCGTGGACAGACTTCTCTTACCGCTCACTGAAGCATTCCATGAAAGACCATACTTCACAGTTCCGCGAAAATAGTGATCGGCTATCAGCCTTCGAGAAAAGGAAAACGCGACCTTCTTCGCGGCCCGCATCACTGTGCCTTTGGGGACCGAGACGTTCTAGATCTCCATTACATTTGTGATCATTAACTAACTGCTCTGTAGGATGCTTTTAAAAAAAATCAGTAGAGTTGCAGATTACTGCTCTCGGACATGTCACTACAGGTACTTGACCTGCTAAACACCCTTGACTTTTCACAGTTCTTGCTTTTTAAGCGGGAATCTCACTCAGGTTCCTCGATGCGGTGAACGAACAGTACAGTAAAAAGAAAACAAAATATTGTCAGTAATACATGCCACACGTGCTTTCTTTATTTGTTTAAAGTCCAATAACCCCGCAAAATGTGCTTTGCTTGTATTCGGAATAAAAGTTTCGACATTAAACACAAGTTCTTTCAAACACCTCTCCCTTCTCTTTTTTTTTGTTGTTCACGGCCAGTTCTTTCATTGTAATAACTTATTATGTAAGCGCTACATCTGTTGCAATACGTGCATAGTGAAAGCTTCACATTCTTTTCCAAATCTCTCTAGATACGCAGGTCTGACCAACATGCATCTATCTGTTTTAAGTACATATACAAATAAAAAAAAAATCTTGCCAAATGATAACCACCCTCCAAAAAAAAGTTTACAACCTGATAATTTTTTTTTTAATCTAGCAGCGAAAGAGAGCCCGATCTATTTCCTGCTCTGTACATCGACATCATCGGCCAGGTTCCGTACATTGCAAGACAAAGGCCTCTCCCACTGATATCCAGTTAGCCTTGTCTTGCACCAGCTGCGGCTACCCTGTCCCCACAGACTCGCCGATCTCTTCTGTCCTCTGCTACACCTTCTTTCCCTCGATGTACACCCCGCTATCCTAAAGGACCACTGTTATCCTCTACTCTCTCATGACATGCCTTACCCATGCCCATTTCTTCTTACAGATCTAAGCTGTAGGACATCATCACTTCACGTTGGTTCCATAATCCACGCTTCTCTCTCCCTACCTCTCAACGTTATTCTTATCATTTTCCTTTTCATGGGCTGCTGCACTGTCCTCAATTTAACTTCGAGGCTTTACGTGAGCGCTGCCAAGATACAACTAATGTACACCTACGTTTTGATGGAATCTGCTAGCTGCTATGCATGAATGATTACTTCTGATTGGGCTGGTTGGTAGAGGTTGCTTTGGGAAGCCGGCTTTAATGCATTCCTTATACGAAATGACAGATAGAAAAGCAGAAAGACGTAACGCATCGTTAGACTGCCAAGCGGTGCCGGTTATTTAATTTACAGGGTGTTTTCCATAAGAGTTTACGCGAATTTTAAAAATAGGCTCTTTGAGTTAGAAAGCGCCTTTTTCGGCACAGCATTGTCAGCGGTGTTGTGAATCCGAGTTCAGCTAAGACGTGCTAACTAGCTGGCTGGTTGACTAAGACTGAACAGTTAAATTTTAACTGTTACTGTTAGGCTCCTTAATCATTGAAAGGCATGTAGCCATCCTAAATAATATCAGCATCAACTTTTAGAATTTCGAAAACCCGGTTACCCTCGGCGTTGTGGCCCAACAATTTTTGGATATTTCGACGAGTTGCGTGCACTGTAGAGGTTGCTTTGCCTGCAAGCTTCTCGAAAGCGCATGTATGGAACATGGCGGTGCAGGTGCAGTTACGGTAGTGAATCGAAAGGTGTCCAGCTGGCGCTGTGTTTAAGGATACAGCGTGTTCCCTTTTCCTGCCGTTCACGCATCGTGCAGATTTCCGAATATGATGATTTTTAATGGCGCAAGGGATCTTCGGCCGGAGAGCACCATGGGCCAAGGTATTTTCGTGTACTCAAGGTGGAGCCAAAGACCCATTTCCGAAGCAATTCACTCCGCAGAAACCGAGCAACAGGTTAAGGGAAAGCTTGTGTACTCATTGTATCACCGGTGGGTACTGCAGCATTGAGGATCAGACTTCCCAATATACTCATTTTCGCATGACCATGGTATCCTGTATAGAACCCCTTATGCACATTCTGGTGTTTCTTCGGTAATTTCCGGTTTTCGGGCTTACTGTTTATATACCAGCCCATACTGTAGTTCGCAAGGGCCTTCACCAAGGCTGCACTGACTACCCGGTACTGTACCTCCTCTATGTGCCTATGATTGAGAGAAAACTGTTGCAGTCGCGACGGGGCTGGCGTTTGCTGATGATCTTGTTTTGACGGCAGAGAGCGAGGCAGCAAGTCTCTCAGACAGAAAGCCTAGGCCTCCACTTCATAATGCATGAAAGTCGTCGGTGATATAGTTCGGAGACCCCAGGACCGAAAATTAGGCCCTAAAGCTGGGCGAAGAAGCTCTTCCCGTGACCAACGAATACAGGTACCTGGGGGTCCGCCTGAGCGCAGCGCCGAATTATACAAGCCTCAGGAAGCAGCTCTCCCGCAATCACGACTCAGGGTTCAACGCATCCTTCAGCACCGCTGTCTCTGGGGATGCAGTCGCTCCGAAATGGTGCGGGACGTGTGGAAACCGGTCCACATCCCGGGCCTCACCTTTGAAAATGCGATGGCTTGCCTCTTTTCAGACACCCGAGAATGGCTGGAGCGACGACAACGGGAAGTGGGACGAATCGATGTGGGCTGTCATGAGGCGGTTGAAAATGAAGCCGTACAAGGAGACCTCGGCTGGTCAGTTCCGAAGCCCGAGAGGCCTCCAGTAAACTGCCCTACCGCGGTCGCCGCCTGTTTATGCACCGCGACTGATGGGCCCGGAAGGTCTTCGAGTGCCTCATGGCCACCTGTCACCGAATAAATTGGGCGCGCGTTGTCCACCGCATCGAAGGCAGATATGACCTTTTTGGTACCCCGTTATGTGCGGACTCAGCATTTAAAAGGACCGCGGAGGTGCGCCAACGTGTCCAGGAAGTAGAAAGTACAGCTTGGTTGAAGTGGATGCAAGAAATATCCATGCTCGCTACGTACCGCCAACACAAGGCAGGTATCAGGGCTGAACACCTTTATGACAACGGCGTTGATAGCCCGCTCTTGTTTGAAGCTCGGGCAAGGGCCCTGCGCACACAGGTGCACCGACGCCGCTACGTTTCTTCATCGACGTGCGAACAGCTCTGTGCCAGGTGTGTGAGAGCGCCGCTGAAGACGTTGAACACCTTTTGCGAGAAGCTCCTCTGAGAAGCTCCGTGTGCGAGAAGCTCCTCCCGCGTCGACAGCACCACCTTGCCACAGGCGCTCGGCTTCTCCTTCCCCCTGTCGTGTGAGGAGACTCCAGGCGCTTTGCGAAGGCAGAGGCCTGTGACTACCAAGCGACGGCTGACCCAGTGGTGGGGTGTGGTGCGCGGACAGCTTGAGCCCCAAAAGTACCCTCCCTTTGAGCTGCCGAGCAGCAACTATGAGCACGCTAGGACTAACACTTTCCCATGCTGGTCATAGGGGACACTGCCTGGTGCCACCTCTTGCCGAGTGGTGTACTGTAGCTCGCGAACTGTAGGGACGATTCTCTTTGACTGTGCTGAGTGCAGTGTTTTTCTTTTTGTTTTGGGTGGGTGGGGAGGAAGGGTGGGCGGTAGGGGGGGGGGGGGGGCGGGGGGTTCAGTTTTCTCTGCTTTTTTTTTTCTTGGCCAGGACAGAATAGTGCATGTCCACCGGTACTAGCCAATACGTCATCTTCATCACCAGCACAGCACTGGCATACCCTTTCACGCTTTGCGAGTCTTCCCGTTTTACTCTATAGCAGAGCTTCGCCGATGACTACCAATGTTCCACCCGACAGCCCGCCTGCCTAAGACTGGTGACCATTGTCATGAAACATGCGCCAGCATGATGGTGACAAGAACGCCACAACACCGACGTGAATGCGGTGACGGCTGACAACACCCACTTGACATTCCGAGAAGGAATGAATCAAACGAAAAAAAAATCTGCTCGATCACGTATGGCGCCACCAGCACGCGTGTGCTTGCCAGAATTCAAAGGCGAGGTCGCTGAATCTGACCGTGCTGTCCCCCGGCAGGTCGACCGTAACTGCCGCAACGTATCTGAAAAAGATCCAGACCTGTATCCAATTAATTTCCCCCAATTCGCGTGTCACTTGGAATGATAAAGTTATCCACGTATGTACCGCCGTGGGCGTAACGTCTAATGTGGTGCTGAAGGCAGCGTCTACGTAGAAATGCGAGCCTCTGGAACATGCGAGGCTCTCCACGTGCCGGTTTGCATAGCATCACGTACCTTCTGGAGACCATACGAGCCCAAGAACACAGCTTTGGCTACCAGGAGCCACCAGACGTCCTGGCGGCATAAATTCTGGCTGTGCGGAACGCTCTGCTCCAACTCCTGCTCCATTCTACACTTCCATTCAACAGTCTGCCCCATTCTGCGCCTATTTCCCTCCACCACATGCACATGCTCATTCTCCTCTTTGTCTAGAAATGGATGAACATAGAGCATCCTTCTCGCATGCAAGGAGACCTGTAGTTCGGACCCCGCTGCCGCCTGATCTCCATCGCGATTAAAAGAAATACGAGTGTCAATGACAATGAACTACCAGGATTGGGAAGCTACCTATGGTCAAGGCCCCGGTAGTCAAGGTGAACCCTACTATAAATGCTCACTTAATAACAAGAGTTGACCACGTTTGTCCAGTACTATGCCAGTTAATCCCTACTCTATACAATGACCTCCAAATTTCGCACGGCAAGAACAAGTTTTGATGGCTGGAATTCGTTGCTCCACTGCGTCGAGTATGACCATGTTATCGAAATTCTAAAAATTGATATCGCTATTACTATAGGCCAGCTGCAAATTCTTAATTAGCCTTACTATAATATTTAAAAGGTAAATCTATATATTTTAGGTAAAGCTTTAAAAAAATATTCTCAGGTTGTTCTTAGGATTCTTACCGATATGTAAAAAAAAATTCCTTCGTGTCAGTTCTACCACTGTCACTGTATGGTAGCCAGAATATTTCTTGGACGAATGACATCCTTTATAGGTCTTTCTCTAACAGTACCGTATTTATTTCTCGTGCGAATTAATAATTCGTACTAGGGCTTTGCCGTCAGGTTAGTTTCTACTACTTTGTTCTTGAGGCAGAAATTATCGCTAGCACGACAGGCACATGCTGATTGCCGTTACTAGAAACATTGTTAGCGCTTTGGACAAGTAGTATGCTTAACTGCTGGTAAAATATGCAGCGCTACCCTCTTTTTTTGTCTCTGCGAAAGTGTTGTCTTGTCAGACTTCTCCTACCGCGTGATACAAGCCCGACGGCGGGAATACACTGCACATTATGAGACGGCCCACAATTAACAGCGAGCTCGCTGGAGCACATCACGTCACTGAACAAAAAGATGCCAGCTGCAGCGCTGTGACTCCGTGAACGATGTTAATCCGAACATTCAAAACAAGAAAAAGGAGAGTGAGGCACAATGCTTAGCTTCGATGAGCAGAAAAGCACAAGTGGCACAGAAGGCTGCTTCGATAACTTCAGCTCTCATCGGCATCCACCCGTTGATCGACAAACTAAAGGTCAGCATTGGGAGCATTGGCTTTCGAATTTATCAACTACAAGATACCTTAACCTTCAGTGCTTCTTCAGAAAACCGCAGAAAATGACATTTTGTACAAGCACTGCCTTCTTACTGCGCTGTACATTCTCCGTTAATTTAGAGGTTATGCAGTTTCTTTCCTTTTTAGGAATAACGTCATGGGACATATTAAGGGGACTGAAGAACGCGACGGCAAATTTGCAATATGACACCATACTTATTTCGCCTTTCTGAGTGTGAGCTGTTCTGAGAGCAAGAAGTGATAGATTTATCAAGTATGTTGATGTTGTGTCATGGTTACTTCCATCGGCTCTTGACTGTGCGATTAGAAGAGGAGTCTTTCGACCACTTCCCCACAACAAGTAATGCGTTTGCGATTGTTATTTAGATCCCTTACTATGCACTTTTTTCTTGTGGAGAAAATGGTCAAAACCACGCTACAGTCCTCGCAAACTTCCTTCTGCGGTGGCCGACAAGGCATCGCTCTACTTACGGGTTAAGCCGGTGCTGCCTTTACCTGGGCGCAATTATGCACACCAAACCTCCTTTTGGAAACATCAGGTAATTTCAGAGACCGACGAGACAGCTTCGGAGATTTGTTCATGAAGTCAATGTAAGGGATCGTTAGTGTACGCGGGGTCATCGGAACGCAAGGATCACGGCAGTAGTTCAGCGACGCGGGACTGCATCCGGTCAAGAAAAGCAGCGCGTCGAGGACTTGACGGTCACCGGCGGGTCGCAGCAAGTGACAACGTGCACAGGACCAGCGGCGTGCGACAGTTCATCGCAGCGTCCGGTGAAAGTGGCGGTGGACTGCGACGCCAAAGAGCTGGCAATGCGGATCGACGCATCGAAACTGTGAGTTTCCTTCGTCGCATTGTTAGCGTCCCTGTGCATGTGTTCGAGCCGGTAGGACAGTTGAGGAGTACAGACGGCGGTATGGAGGGCTATTCATGCCGGCCCTCACTCGACGTGAGGTACCGAGTGGAATTAGCGAAGGCGCGCTTAGCGTACTTTCAGGCTGAACTTGCGAAAGTGAATGGAGGAAAGGCACCGCTGTGCGAGGAAAAACCTCAGGATGTTAAGTGCGTCTTGGAGGTATTAGAAGCAAGGCGCCAGCAGCTAGAGCTCGAGCTGGCTAAGCTCAAAGAGTCTAGGAGAGCTAGTCAACTAGCCAGGGAGAACTGCTCCGAGTCCCGAGTGGGGAGGACGCCAGTGCTGGAAGGCAAAGGCATATGCCTGTCAAGCACAGGTCAAGAAAACAGCCAGGCAGAACTAAGAAGTGAGCCAGATTTCTGCGAAGCTGGAATCGCAGTTGAAGAAAGTATCGAGACGGAACGCAGCGTCGCTGTACTAGAGGCGGTGAACGCGCACCCCGACGATCCAGCTGCACAGGTTAGCTCTACCCCAAATGACACCTGGGACATGGACGCGAGTTCAGAAACGCTGGAATTGAGCCTGACGATTTCAAAAGCGCAGTCTCAAGCAAGCTGCGAAAAAGAACAGTTGGTTCAGCGTGAAACGACCAGCGACGACAGACGTCAGATCGGCGAGCTAGTGACAGCAGGAAACCTAGCGGTGCCGCAACCGCACAACTGTGTCGGGCATAGGGCGTGAAGTGCCCCTTAGCATTAGTGATAGCAGGAGCGTTCCATCCGAGCCAGGGAACGGAGGTGGGCCTGTTGCGCCTACCGGGCGGAGCGCCGCGCAATTGTCGAACGCACCCGATGGGCGTCCGATCAGTTCATTCGAGGACAGGGAAATGCACGGCGACTTGCCACAAGGCAAATTAGGGTCAAGCGACTGCCAGGGAGCTCATGCAGCCTCAGACTATACCACGAAGCCGGCAAGCGCCGATCAAGCACGGAGCGGCAATTTCAAGGTTTGCCCGTGCAGTAAAGGTACAAAAGGCTCCAAGCGAGGCAGAGTAGCTGGAGGCAGGTGCGTGGCCTTCACGTTGAAAGTCAGCGCGTGGAGCAGTACATCCCGTGCTGCAGAACGCCAAATCACGTGTGGCAAAAGTGGTCGCACTGATATGATTAGGCTGGACAGGGACTATGTTCCTCACGCAGTACGCGGTTCGAACCGGCGCGCCGGAGAAAGCTTTCCCTCAAGTGTGTCGCGTGCTGAAGTATTTGGACTTATCGAGGATCAGGACGGTGTTTTCGATCCTGGAGGGCAGCAATTTTTGAATTCTTGCCCCGCTGTGGCACCGGCCTAATGAGCGTAGTAGCCATTGGGCGTTGATCGTATCGATTGAGACGTGTGGTGGCTCGCCGCCGCTCTGTGGGCTCGGTAGCTGTGTGTCAACGCAGACTACTAATCCTCTGCTTTTCGCAATGCAGGTTAGTAACAAGTTTTCCCTATATGCTAAAAAAACCAGTAACTACTTTTTAATGCAGCTGCCGAGCCCTCAGTGCTGCTGTAGTATTGTTGCCGAGTGTTCACGTGTTCTCCGTTTTCTTTTACTATTGTCAGGCGATGTCGAATCTAACCCAGGCCCCGACCGTTACGATTGCATACTTTCCGAGCTCCAGAAACTAACTACCGGGCAAGCTACATTAATTTCCGATCTACAGGACATTAAAGATCAACTAAAAACTACCGAAACAACCTTGACCGACTTAAACAAGCGCATGGACACCCTGGAATCACACTACGCCACACTTTCCACTATTCATTCTGAGGTAGACGCCCTGAAAACTTTAAACACCAAACTTACCTGCAAGATCGACAAACTTGAAGCACGTATGGACGATGCAGAAAATCGCTCTCGCCGGAACAATCTCATATTTTACAATATTCCTGACACTAACCCCACTGAAACGTATGCAGACTCGGAAGAAACAGTCATTCGTCATTGCTCCACTCAACTAGATTTTGCCATCGAACCCAATCTAATCGAGCGTGCTCACCGCCTCGGGCGCCACTCAACTGATCGCACCAGGCCAATCATCGTTAAATTCACCTCATCGAAAACTAAAGAAAGCATCCTTTCTTTAGGAACTAAGCTTAAAGGCACCAACTACAGTATTGGCGAAGACTTCTCCCTTCCCGTTCGTAACGCCCGCAAACATCTTGTAACCTTTGCCAGATCAGTATCCGATAAGTTCTCTTTGCGCTTCAAAACATTACATATTGGTCCCAAACGCTACATATTCGATGAATCATCACAAACAGTAAAAGAAGTGAAATAGCAACCATCTCAGCACCTATCGACAGATCGTTCGAAGCATGCACAGCAAGAAGCACTTTCATTGTCAGCGATCTTTACTAACGTGCGGAGTTTCATTTCAAAGCGCGACATTATTTCCCATATTGTCACTTCATCTGCTAGCAACATACTAGTCTTGACGGAAAAGTGGCTAAACAGCGACATTCCTGATAGTGAAGTCCTTGCTGACTTGCCTAATTTCAGTGTTTTTCGCAAAGATCGCCCAGACCGAAGGGGAGGGGGGGCACTGATTGCAACCGCTCGGGATCTATCATGCTCAGCTGTTCACCTTTCATCAGATATAGAAATATTATGGGTTTTATGCCATGCTTCACCTAAATCAGTTGTGATTGGCGTTTGCTACAGGCCTCCTAGCTACCCAGACTTCCCTCGAAAACTTAATAACGCATTAAATGAAATTAAAGCTAAGCACCCTAACACCTGCACTCTCCTATTCGGAGATTTCAATTTTCCGAGCATTGACTGGCATAATCTAACCGCTACAGGTAATAAGGATGCTAATGAATTTCTAGACGTCTGCCTTAATTTTAACCTCGTTCAAACTATATCCGAACCAACCCGTGTAACTGAAGACTGCGCTAATATCCTGGACCTAATATTAACGGATAATCCTGAATGCGTTCATTCCGTCACGTATCTACCAGGCGTCAGCGATCACCACGTCATACATGCCGGCTTCACCATTAAACCGTCCTTACGCGTAACTTCTAAACGAACTATCCGACTGTACGATAAAGGAAACTACACAGCAATAAATAATGAACTTCGCGCATTTTTACCAGTATTTCAATCCAGCTTTCATCAAAGATCCATCCATGATAACTGGTCCTTGTTTAAGAGGAAAATCGAAGATTTGGTCGACAGGTTTATTCCAAACATAAATATACGAAATAACCCTCAAAACCCATGGTTCACAAACACACTCAAACGTCTAGAAAATAAAAAGAAGCGTCTTTTCCGATCAGCCAAGTTGCTTCCTAGTCAGAACGCTTGGAACAAATATTATGCAGCCGAAAAAACTTATTTATCAAGTATTCGAGAAGCCAAACGCACTTTTTTTAACTCCGATCTGCCTAAAATGTTGTCAACTAACCCCCGTAGGTTCTGGCAAGTCATTAACCCCCAGCACACACGCACTCTTTCCCTCACTGATGCTTCAGGTGCAAATTTCTCTGAAACTGAATGCGCCAACATGTTCAACACAGCCTTTTCATCCGTGTTTACTAATGAAACAGAGCCGACATTTCCTCAAAACCCCCCAATTATTCAAGATACTATGCCTCCTCTTATATTTTCTTCTGCAGGAATTTTGTCACTAATAGAAAACATTAAAATATCATCCTCTGCTGGAATTGACAATATCAACGCTAAAATACTGATTAATACCAAAGATATATGTTCATCTCTGTTGTGCTTGTTATTCGCTCAGTCACTCTTCACAGGTCAACTGCCCATAGACTGGAAAAATGGGAAGGTCGTTCCAGTCTACAAATCAGGTAACAAGAACTCGCCGCTTAATTACCGCCCCATCTCTCTAACTAGTATTCCCTGCAAAATCATGGAACACGTCATCTATACCCACATCATGGCATTCCTTGATTCGAATAACTTCTTCCATTCTGCTCAGCACGGATTTCGCCGGGGTTACTCCTGCGAGACCCAACTTGCCACATTCATTCATGACCTGCATGCTAACCTTGATTCTAATCTACAGACTGATATCATTTTTCTAGATTTCGCCAAAGCATTTGATAAAGTACCCCATAAACGCCTGCTGATAAAACTTTCTCGATTAAATTTGCACCCCCATATTTTGAAGTGGATCGAAGAATTTTTGACTAATCGTTCGCAGTTTGTCTCCGTTAACAATAAGAACTCTAACTCACTCTCAGTAACGTCGGGCGTCCCACAGGGATCTGTGCTTGGCCCACTACTATTTCTTATATACATTAATGATCTGCCTTCAAATGTAACATCTAACATACGCATGTTCGCTGACGACTGTGTACTTTATCGTGCTATTCTTACCACCGCTGACCAATCTTCTCTTCAAAATGATCTTAATGCCGTTCAGGAGTGGTGTAATAAATGGCTAATGGAACTTAACCCATGTAAGTGTAAACTTTTGTCCATTAGCCGTCGCCGTAATCCTTTAACCTTCTCTTACGTAATATCTGAAGTTCCCGTACAACTAGTTCAATCATACAAGTATCTAGGAATAACTATTTCTAGCGATCTTTCTTGGAGCCTGCATGTTACTAATATAATATCGTCAGCAAACAAGACATTAGGTTTCCTAAAGCGCCATCTTCATCATGCTCCCCATCATGTCAAGTTATTAGCTTACAAGTCATTAGTCAGGTCCAAACTAGAATTTGCGTCGCCCATCTGGAATCCTCATCAAGCATATCTCATCAATGCCCTCGAATCTGTTCAGAATCGCGCTGCTCGTTTCATTCACTCATCCTACTCTTATGACATCAGTGTTTCGTCCTTAAAAACAGCATCCGGATTGTCACCCTTATCGCTCCGCCGTCGCATTGCCAGCATGTCTTTATTTCACAAATTCTTCCACAGCCCTATGCACATCGCACCTTATATTCTTCCACCCGCACGCATATCTCACCGCACCAGCCATCGCCTACAAGTTGCCCGTCCACGATCACGCACCGTCACTTTTTCTAATTACTTCTTTCCTCGTGCAGCCGCAGACTGGAACGGCCTTCCGAACAACGTTGCAATCATCACTTGCCCAAGTCTTTTCACCGATAACGTAGAAACTTTCCTGTCATTGTGAATTTGTGTTTTTACTCTTGCCACCCCTTATGTAACACCCCTTTTAAGGGGCCTTTAAGGTAATAAAATGAAATGAAATGAAATGAAACGCACACAGGGACGCTCGGTGCGACTAAGGAGGCTCACGTGGCCACTTACGGACGTCGTGCGAGTGCTACTGAACGCTCCAGTTGCGAGTGTCTGTGTGTGTGTGCGCTCGTTCGCGAGCAGGACGAGGGTGTGTTCTTGGAGGTGGCGAACTGGGTGCAACGCACCAACTTGGACGCTGTGTTACAGCGTAATGTAATGTTGTGTTGGTGCCTGTGTGCATTTTTGTGTTTTTGGTTTTTTTGGCGCCAGTGCTGGTGTAGCTGCGGCATGTCACCCACAGGGTGGTTTTGTGACCCGTACCGATCCCTTTGTTATAATTCTAAAAGTGGCATTTGAGCCCTTTGTAGAATCTTGGGAAGGGCGTGTAAGGGATCGTTAGTGTACGCGGGGTCATCGGAACGCGGCTGGGAGCGCTCAAACCGAAGCGTCTCCTTTCTCGGAACGCGGCCGCTCGCGAACGCGCCAGGAAGTACGGGTGGCCCCCGCCCCGCGGTACCGATTCGCGCACGTGCTGGCATGAATGTATATTTGTGTTCGTTTTTATTTGATTTTGTGGTAGAGAGGGTCGTCTACCTTGTAAAAGCCGGAGGGCTGGCCATGCCCTTGAAGAGCCAATCATGTTAATAGTGCAACATGATTGGAAGCGACCAAATGTGGGCCGGGCCTTTAAGGCTTTAAAACCGGGCCCCGGAGCCGGAAGCGAGGTTCTGCGCTAAGGTGAGATGCTACGCATCTTCGGCCATGCCGAGTAGGGGCCTCCCCTAGTATTAGCCAGTTCCGCCTTTTGGTTGTTTGTCTTTTTGCCGTTGTATCTAACTTGTATATTCTGTAAATATTTGCATATAAATCTTCAGTCAGTCCCTTTTTTATCCCTGCGTGTCAACACATCTTGAGACCGTCTCTGACGGGGCACCCCTGGTGCAGAGATCAAGCTTCAGTCATCGAGTTAAACCAACCGTCTCTGGCGGGGCACCTCTGGTGCGAGGAGGATAAAGAACCTGTGAAACTTTACTGTCAAGAAGCGAGAAGTAGCCGGAGATACACCGCTGCCATGAAATGAATCCCCGTAGGCTATCAGAAATTTTAAGCCGCCTGCCATAAGTGCAACTAATGTGAAATAAAAAAAAAGGATGAATTTCTACATCTTACAGCTACATTCCGGCTTTGCGGGTACCCGTAGTGGTCGGATTCAGATACATTATGGCCACCTCGATTTCTTTAACGTCTGTCGATATTTCAGAACGCCCCGATCACTGCACCGCTTTTTCCATTGCTATACCGAATGCATGAGGAGGGTGGTATACCGTACCAGTAGCCTCGCGTTCATATAGCAGCTCTTCGACCTCCGCCTTCCCCGGCTGCGAAATGCTCCTCTGCGTGTTCTGCACTGAACCGCATACATCGCTTGGCGACGTCTCGAGTGAATTTCGGGGTTCTGTAGTAGCGTGTGCGCCGGACGAGCATTCCGTGCAGCTAATAAGCGGCTCAAACGCCACCAGTCGCGTGCGTTCAGTTACCGCAAGAAGAGGCCAAACGCGGGCGAGGGCGAAGACCGATGGACATACCACGTAGCGAGGTTTCCCAGCGCATAAGGCGGGCGCGGGTTAGCGCCACCTGTGGTTTAAACCGTTTCGAATCCGCACGCCGGCTACAGCTCTCGTGGAGTGCGCGGCTGCCGACACCTCGGTGACCGAGGCAGGCATCTGCGGAGGGAGTGAGCCAGGAGTGGGTAGGGGGCGAGCAGCTCGCCACGCGACGCAGGCCAACGCACTCTGCGAGTCTGCACCGGTCACAGCGCACCGCGCTCGTAATTGAAAGAGCCACCCGCCCCGCAGCGACACGACTAGCAAATCCAGCTGCTCTGCTTATCACAGAGTTAGGTGCGTCAAGCAAGAACTTTTTTGCTCTCTGATGCTCTTTGTTTTTTTTCCCCCTCCGATCCCGTTTTCCACATTAAAAAAAAAAAATGAAAGAGCCGTCTATCCGCGCAGACGCGCAGAAAACGAAGCACAACAGGCACGTGTCGTTCGTGGCACGATTCGAGAGTTCAACGAACTTCAAATTGATGACACACTATAGAGTTGCACACAGGAGAAGGATAGATTTTTCAACATGACTGCCTCGGTTAAGTGCCGATGGCGCGTAATGCGCGAAAACGCGGCAGCCTAAATGGAGCCTCGTTCGCTAGCAGTGGTTATCTTTTAATCCGTGTTGTTCTGAGACTTTGTTTCCACTGAGCAGAAGCTTGGTTTTACATCCACAAAACCCGCGCCCGCCATGCTATGAGGACTTTTCGTCTGCTAGATGACAGCTGCCCAGCGTGGCAACGCACCGCATTAAGAAGAGCGAGCTTCGGTCAGCGAGTAAGCGCACTTACTGAGCTATGGGAGGGGCCAAGCGTAGTTTGACCCCTGTTAACGCCTGAAGCTTGCACGTCAGCTTTATGAGTGCAACTTCTCCCTGCCGTGGCCAGATTATTCTCATTGCAATCCTAAATATGTGTTCTCGTAATCCCCGCGTTATCCGGGCTTCGTTGAAGCCGCAACGGTACCTGGCGGCGTTATGCGCTATTTTGATAAACAGAAAATAACGAGAATGGGGGAGTGAAGTCGACCACTGTACCACGTGAAGTAGCCTTCAAATAATCCCCTGAGCACACTCGCTCACGAGAGTAGCATCGCGCTGTAAGTTCCCGTCAATTTTATTCTCCCAACGCTTCCAGTGAATGCTGTTTACGTTTCACGTATCCTTGGAGTGCTACAGTTTGAGATGAATTCGGTGGCCAGAGAAAGAAAGCACTGATACGCACGAACGGAAATCAAAGCGCAGGCGCATCTTGTTGGGAACTGTATGGTGAAACTGTGCCCGATATAAGCACAGCTAGGACAACGAAAACAAGATGTGAGCTCTCAGCACTACGGCATTCGGGCTTAGCCCCGCGCACGGTAGAGCTACCTGTAGTTTTATTGAGTCTTGAGCCACTGCCACACTTCCGCACCTCATGTCCATGCTGTTCGGTGGTTTTTTTCTTTCTCTTACTTTTCGGTTAGCCTTCGTTGAATACGTTCTTTCGGAGCCTTTACAACAGCGATGCTGCCGCGAACGTTATGAATCAGCAGGTAGCATAGAAAAGTTACAACAATGTCCCTTTCTGTGTTTTGATCCAACGTTAATACTATATGGTTATATGCTTTTTCATAACGTCTGTGAAACATTTCAAATTAACTTTGAAACAATATTTGCCTAACCTTAATTAAACGTTCAAGCATATAAAACTTTTGCTAAAGTAATAACACAACCGTGCAAGACCGGGTCCGCCAACTGTCATCCGTCGCAACTTCAGTCAGCACTTTGCAAAGAGGAAGGGGCGACGAGGGCAACGCGCCACTGCCGTACACCACAACGAATACATGCCACTCATACACTCACCTCCTAACGGATAGCACGGCTTCAAGCATATATATCAAGCCTCGAAGGGTGCCATAAGTGACCGCGGTGAACGGATTACATGCAATGATTTCTAAAGAAATTTTCGGGGATGTGCATGCAATCTATGGCAGGCATAGTCTCAGATGTGCTGCCAAGTTATGCTAGTCGAAAAACATCATTACCGCACAAAGAGTGGGAAAAGTTCTGTGGCACAATGCTTGAAAATACTGGCAATATCCCGTTATGGTTATGATTGAACATTTTAATAAGATTAAAATTTGTAATATTTATTTATAGTTACTATTTTCACGTTAAAATAACATTTCAAACAGCATCAGCGTACTGTTTAGTTTTAACGCTAAAATGATGTTTACCATGGAACTTATAACATTTTTTAACCTTTAACCTCTGCCTCACGGTCCAATGCAACATGTAAAGTTAGTACAACTTACGCAACAATTTTATAACCTTATTCCAATCTTGGTGCTGCATGGGAAGCTCCTATTTTGCATTCAGTTGTCCCAGAAATTTTCTACACGTCATCAGGGACAGCTGTCCGCAGCCGTTCGGATCGTTTCGACAAGATTCCTTCGGGGATGCGCAGTCCGGAATGCAGCTGACTTCATGTCTTTACTTCAGCTCCTTGTGTAAAGCTCGTGTTGCGCCTTACCAGCGTTCATAAACGGTGAGGCATATTTTGTTATAATAGGTTTCCGTTCATGACAAGCGGTAGAAATGTGCGATTTTTTCGTTCTAAAAACCGCAAGTTGTTTTTTTTTTTTTATCCTATGCCGGATAGTAACTGAAAGTTGGCTTAATCGATATTCACTGCCTTCTGGTACGTATTGATCAGTACACGCATAACTCACAGTACAAAAGAATCGTCTCCGTCCCGTAGGAGAAGAGCTTTACCAACGAGGATTCAAAGAAAAAGAGTAAACTTAAGTTCGATAAAAAAAAAAAAAGAAAACCGGAGCGCAGCAGAACAACAAAGACAGCTTTCGTCTTCTGCTGCGCTACAGTTTTTTTTTTATTGAACTGTGCACAAACGATCCCAACAAGTCACGCTGCTGAACTAAGCCGAAGCTCTTCGCCGCACTTTGCAAATAAGTTGCGCAGTGACAGCCGTAGTGTATGGTAGCGTACACCTTCATTTCCCCAGTAAAAGGTAGGACTGCGCAAATAGCACGGGGCAGGATACATAGAAACGAAAACGACACCACGGGCGCATTAGTTACCCTAACTCAGCGTCATTCACTGGCCATGCAGAAGCTCCAGTAAACCAGTATTCATCTATTCATCCCACACCGCAGACACGTCTCCGCCTGGTAGACGTCACGTCGCATCCCCTGAGGTCAACTGGGTACGACGCAAAACCCCTGCCGACACCGAAGCCTCAAGATACCGCGCAGACTGGCGTCTCGCAGTACGCTGCTGTAGGCATCTTCTAGCCCTGTAAATATCGCATGAGCGCGCAGCCAACACAAACATGGATACACGCTAACAACGCCGCATTCTCATGGGAGCAGACCACCGCACCCAGCAACGAGCACCACAAGCCAGCCTCCTGTAGAAGTAACGTAATAATGTGATCGATCGACGATAATAGCGCCACTTGAGCAGCCAACAGAAGACGAGAGACGCAGACATACGGCGTCGCTCGTCCCCGCAAGCTGGCTAGATAGACGATTAGTAGCATCCCCTTAGCATCGGGGTGATGATAATTGGCACCTATTAAATCCTAGCGTGCCCACTGCTTCGGATTAATTGCCAATTTTCTTCTTCCTCCAGCACAGTGGGGTAACAATGCAATCCCGTGGATATTTGGAGGCATCTCGTACCACTCCGTGCTATGGATGCTCCCCGGAAATTTTTTTCTGAGTTGATCAAGAAATAAAATGAAGGCTGTCCAGCGAAGAACAGGCGGACGTAGCCCTCAGATAGTTAAGAAGAACTTCTTGTTGGGCGAGTTGGTGCATACTGTTGTAGGTACGAATTGCGCACAAAAGACACACACAGGAAAAACACGAGGGAGACTGAAAGAGAGTCTTTCAGTCTCCCTCGTGTTTTTCCTGTGTGTGTCTTTTGTGCGCAATTCGTACCTACAATAGCCCTCAGATGCATGCGGCTAGCTTTAAACGTCATCAGTCTGTTTTCTAAACATCTGCTGGGTTAGATGTAATGATAAACGTGAAAAGTTAGGCATTTCGTGAATGGCAAAACGCTCACCTTCCCTTTGCTGCCTGTGGGAAAATGGCGTCATTTCTAGTAGCATGCGCTAACGTTCTGCATTCTAGACCTACAGACAGAGTCACCTCCTCCGTAGCGTGCCCACGGAAATGAAAAAAAAAAAAAATAGGGATGGAATTATATCACAGCGGACACGGCAGGGCACTCACACATGTGATGAAGCCCTGTCTTTTATCATGGATGACAGGTCACCGTAAATTTCATTCAAACTCCAGCAGTCAATGCTGAAACATTACAGCACTCGTGGCACAGGAAGTGAATGGTCGCCTTAAATAGTCGGAAGCGCTTTAGGGCAACTGCACCCCTTTTTCACAATTCCGCGCCATTCAAGGATCCAAATCTATATAGACTGCAGGTAAAGCATGCCAAGTGTTTTTGCGTTATCATTTAAAATAGTGACGCAATCGAGGAATAAATTTTAGGCTTCTCCTCACATCACCAAAGGAGTGTGAAAAAGCTTGGTGTGACGTCACGGAAGGTAAGATTTCAAATTTGCGCCGCCGCCAGCGACACCCTGTCGTACCTAGTTGGATGCTGCCAAACAACGCTCGGATGCCTTTGTCTTCGGTGGCGTTTTTTTTTTTTTCCTTGAAAGCAAGCGTTTATGCGTTGGAAATGTACTGGAACTTTCGCCGATGTGCTGTGCGCTGCGGAGAAGCTGGAAGGACGTCGCGATTTCATTCGGCGATTCCGTCACCATTGGGCTTTGAACTTCTACGACAACCTTTAAAAAAAGCGTACTTTAGCATTGATTAAGTTTGAGCAGGCGTTGTCTCCTCTTTGTTGGTTTGTCCCCCCGGCACCACGTTTTTCTTATTTTCCGCGCGCTATTCTTTTGATTGTGCTCTTCTCTGCGCCTGATCATCGACTGATAGTGGTGATCGGCTCCTATATATTCGACGTGGTGGCTTATGCTAAAACGACGTTGCAAGTTAGCGCCTGTCCCATCTACATCTGTGTCGTCCGTGTCTTTTTTGTGCTATGCTTTCAAACAACACCATTTGAAGTCCTGGCCCGAAAGGAATTTTCATGCTTCACCTGCAAGTTTCACACATTCAACCCCTTTAAGCTCGTCGATTTCTAAAACCTATGCAGCTGCCCTTTAAGGAGGCCTAATTATGGATTTTTTTTATTGTAGGAAAAAACACACTTGCTTGATAAACAAGGCTATCAGACCTCTTTCTGCTAAGGGTTGGTTGGTTGGTTTATGGGGTTTAACGTCCCAAAGCGACTAAGGCTATGAGAGACGCCGTAGTGGAGGGCTCCGGAAATTTCGACCACCTGGGGTTCATTAACGTGCACTGACATCGCACAGTACACGGGCCTCGAATTTCTCCTCCAAAGAAATTCAGCCGCCGCGACCGGGATCGAACCCGCGTCTTTCGGGCCAGCAGCCGAGCACCATAGCCATTGAGCCACCGCGGCGGCGTTTCTGCTAAGGGCGTCTACCAGCAAACAAAATAGCCGAAATATTTCCGTAAAACCTCGCTTTTAGGGCATGTCTTACCAGGCTATACCGATGCTACTTTTCGGAGAAAAAATGTACTAAAGAGTCAACCTAGTGTCAGCTAGAAATTTCTTTTAGCCTTTCCCGGCAAAGTAGAAGAAAAATTCAGATTAATAGTCCTTTTAGACGAGCTGATCACAACACGACTGTGAAGCGTGTATTCAGCGAAACATTCGCGATTTTGTTGCTCATTCTCAAATATATGTCGATAGATCTTGGTCGTACGGGCATACACTGTATCATTTTGACGAGTGACTCGTGTCAGAGTCCAGTTTGAGCGATATTATTTTGGTTCCGGCAGGCCACCCTTCGAAATAGATGCATCCACGGCGACATCCTGTGTGTGACGGCTATACACAATTTTCATCTGGGTGCACTCCACGTCACGTCTGTGCGTTCTTGGCGTTTGACTTTTTTTTTTTTAACATTAGCCATCCCTCGCGCCAGGTGAAGTAATTTATCAAAGGCGGTGGCGGGTAAATGCCGTGCGAATATGGCACCGATAATCGTCCTTGCGCGTGTGGCGTAAACCATTCGGTTTTCGATTCGGCACGATATGCGGGATCACTGTGACTGATGAATTAAGGTCACTTGGTTTGGATACGTTGGCAAGGCAGCTTCGGCTAGGCGGGGAATTTTCTCGGAACGCACTGCAGTAGCTTATTGGCCACTTGATTAACTTCGCGCTCAACGTCCGCCTTGCGAGAACCTTATGTTGATGTCTGAGCGTCCGGGGCCTGGCGATGCGCTCAGCTTCCCGCTTGTAAGGGGCACCATTCGTAGTGTGTGCCTAGTACGAGGCAATTCGTCGGGAATCCCATTGGCGCCTCTCGCTGCTAGAACACGACCACTTCATATCTCTTCGCCTGTCGACGTCTATGTCCTCCGGCAATGCCTAGTCGCACTGCCTACGATGGAGTCCACAACGCTTACCGTCTTTCTCACAGCCAGCTCGGAATGCAACCAGTCTCTACCACGCGCCATGGGATACCGTATACGTAAATGAGCATGGTTTCCTTTTTTTTTTTTCATTTAGGAGTTGATTTCATGTTAGGTGGAATTACTTTTAGTTTACCTATGTGAAAGTTTTATGTTGAAGAGGATTTAGCGAGCCAACGGTGCATTATTTTTAATTCTCTGCCAGCGTGGCGCTGCCGTGAAGTATTTGTGAAGACGTAAGCCTCGCATTCGCGGGTCCCTGGTTAGCACCTGAAAGGCCGCCAGCTGGTCCTTCTATTGATTAGGGCCTCCCACCAGTGCACGAAGTACCCTTTTAGACACATTTGTTTCCCATAGAGTGAGGCAATTACACGCAGGGGATTCACAATGCCGGCGAACTGGAACGAACCTCTCTCGGCGTTACCGCGGTAGCTCACAACCCCCCTGGTGCAACACATCTGAACGTTTCAACCCAGCTAGGGCATTTTGCACTTGCCTCAGGAATGCGTTCATTCTTATTTCTGCAAGGGCGAGAGGAAGGCAAATAGCCTCACCTCAGTCCTCTCTCGGGTGACCATCGCCAGTAGCGATCGCCTGGATAGTTAATTTTCCGCATCCTTTGATTTTTTTTTTTTTTTTTACGCGGTAGCGTTAAAGGCCCCGTTCACCAGAAAATCCGGTGTCGGCGTTGTCGGCGTCACCGTTGTGAGAGAAAAATCACGGGTATGGCTCTGGCAGGTGGTCGACAGACAGCAATCTAGGAGGCAGGTGGGCCACCTATAGGTCACGTGACCTTGAGGCTTCATCACAACCTGCCCACCGGATAGTTAGCAAACTGCCCACCCTGGCAGGTGGCAGTTAAATTAATGATTGGTCGCTCGGGCAGAGCAACCTGGCCCACACAAGACCCAGCGCTGGAGGCACCTGCCATCGCAAGGCAGTGGCGCATCGCTTACCAGCTGCACCACCGCGCCAGGAGCGGTATGAGGTTTCCCAGGGATCTATGAATGTAGAGAATGATCTTCTGCACATATGGGAATTAACCCACTACTCTGTCCCGGTATACCCTTCAGGCGGAGCTTGAGTGTCCCCTCAAATTTTTCTCTCCTTCCTCCTCTTCAACCCGCGCACTTCGGCTGCCTCCAGGCGAGCGCAGCGCTCTTACTCCCGGCACATGCGTCTCTGAGAGCGTGCGCAAACGCAGCTTGCGTCCTATTCAAGGTGCGGCAGAGGAGAGGCGGGCAGCCGTCGCGTCACGCGCGACCGCGGGTCCCCGCGCTTCGTGACCACGGAGAAAAGCGAAGGAAAAGTCGACGCAGGGTTGTGCAGCTGGCCAAATCCCCCTGGCACGCGCACGTGCCTCATCAGCCTCATGGGCGCGCTTGCAACTGCGCAGCAGTGCCGCCGCGGAGAAGGCCTTGCCGAGTCTCGAACGGAAGAATAATAGCTGGATGCAGCTCATTAAAAGTTATCAGTAAGGCGAGAATGGGGAGGAATAATTTGTGTTCAGTAAACACGGTACAACTTCTTAACGGTTGCGCTTTCAGGGCGCGAAGACGTAGGTTCCAGGGTGGAGTACAACGGCTCTTCTGTAACGTTGTTACATAAGGTTCTGTCAAAGAATCGTGGGTGATAGAAGGGGGAGATAGGGGGGAGGGGGTGACCTCCACTCCAGAGCGAGGAATTTTTGTACGGAAAAAGCACTGCAAGTTTGTTTTCTTTCCTCAAAGAAGAAAGATCGGAAATGCGTCGCGTGTATGGAATCTATCTACATTCCACTACCTATGCGGGCGGCACTGAAAAGTGCTAACTCCACACGCTTCATCCGCACCAATCGCTAATTTCCGCCAAGTCCAACTGTAAGACTCTGTGACATGGGCAGCATTCTTAGACAAAATTTTTGAATATTAGAAAACTGTAAGGTAATATTATGGAAATTTTGAAGGTAATGGTCCATTTTTCCGACGTGTAGCAAAATATTTTCTCTAAAGGTTTTCCATCGCTTGGATCAAGTATTTAAGGCTGCCTTAAAAAACCAATGGGAAACACTTTCGACGATAGCAAAAACGTTAATAGCAAAAAAATTCAAGGCTACCGACGGGAGACCTTCGGATATGTTGATTGTTATAGTGAAATCTTACATTATATGAAAAAAAAAAAACTGCGTTCATAATAGGTTTCCCGTTCAAAAATGCCGTTGTCCAGAATTGCTGGACATGAGAAAATCGCATGTGCGCCGGTGTTGTTACCAGGAAAATTCTTGAGCCGCCTGGACACTACCACTACCGGGCGTTAGAAAATTAGCATGATAAACCAAGTTTCGCAACTACGGGCAGACATGCTGATTTCCGTCTATGGCGGCTATCAACCTTTTTTCTCCGCACCTCGTTCCCGAGTCTTCCGGGTTAATCATTCGATAATATCGATTATTTTCCACAAGATAACTGACACCCAGAAGTGATCGTTTCACGCCTGTCAGAGCTGCCGAGAGCGTTGTTAGGGATTCACACGTGGCCAATTTATTGATGACTTTATAGAAAAATAACAAACGGAGTATAACGAACGACAGCAGCCGCCGTGACAAAGTTCGTACAGCACCGTAAAAACAAAACGGATTGGTTCTGTTTAAGTCTTTGTTGAATTTTTTTGCAGCAACAGCAGCAGCGCCAAACAATGTTCTTATTGTCTAATCTGTGTTTAAACGATGATCTACATCCTCAACGTAGCGTGCAGTCAATCATGGCATAAAAATAGCTTGGATGTTGCTCAAATATTCGATGTTTTGAATGTTCTTTGATTTTGAGAGTAGCAATGCTTAAATTTATCCCGTTGCATCGAAGCTTTGGGACTACGCTGAAACCCCAAGATGACAAAGTAGTGTCTGCGTAGCCATGGTCTACACGAGCGGCGGGTTCCGCAGGGCGTATGACAGTTTGAGTTTGAGTTGCGCGTGTGACAGTTGCCGGTTACACGTGCGCTCGCCGGAGCCAGTTGCGCCTACGTTGCGTCATGGGCAAGAGCTGGAAGGCTCGAGAAGAATGAGTACTGATCGCGAAACAACTTGGAAATTCTGCGCCTCGTTTTCCTTCTCGCTTGTTCGGCGCCACAACTTGTCGGCCGAATATTCGAGCCACAACATTTCGAGAACCAAAAATATTCAAGGACAGCAAGGAAGGGCAGGCTCCGGCAAGAACTGCAACGCTTGTTTTCCCGCTCTTTTGTCTGCGGTGAGAAGGCGATAATAAGGAGGGAGTGAACACCGTTCACTGCGGGTTCGGCGGGTGCCACGTTGCATGCTTCTCACGAGCAGTTGGGCAAGGGCCCCTTCCCTCTATTCAATTAGGCCCTTTTGTTCCGGAAGGCGCGTGACGCAAGAGCAGCCTTCTCCGCAGCTTACGTCGTCATCTCGAGGGACCACCTGGCGGGCAACCAGGAGCTCTGCACGCGGCCCGAATATGCAGCGTCCTCCCGCAGCGCGCGGCGTCTTACCACTTTGGTTTCTGCAAAATGACGCGTCTGCCCGATGATAGAGCGGACGCGCAGCCTGAGTGAAGGACTACAGCAGTAAAGGTGGTTAATAGATGATCACTGAGCACGGGACGAGAATGAAAGGCGTCTTCTCAATAGATGGGTCAGTTCCCCAACCACGCAGCGGAGGGCTCACTGCCTGAGTACATAAATGTCTCGGTCGAACATTGCTGTAAATGAAGCGTACGCAACGCCTGTAATCACATTAACCTGATCGAAACTGATCGTACCGCCTTTCCGGGTGGTTGCTGTCCCGAAGCACAACGCGACAGCGTTGAAAAGGTTCGGATCCCTCGCCGGCAGCGCAGCTAGCTGTCCAAGCGCATACTGCTACAGGCAGGTCCGCATATGATAATAAGGGTACGAGCAGTGTTGTCGAGACGAGTCGTTTTCAATCGTCCGAAAGATATCACCTGATTTTCCCGCCTGGGCATGCACCCACCGAGGGTGTGTTGTAATGAAGGCGGAAATTCACTGCTCGTACCGTAAGTGTTTAGCATAAACTCCGGATACCAGAACTGTCGGGAAGCGCGGGATGGAAGAGAGAAAAGCGGGGGGGGGGGGGGGGGGGGGGGAAGTGGGTACAGTAAAGGGCAGAATGTACGGAGGTATCGAGGTTGATTTTACCTGGCAGCCTGGGGAAGTTTTCTGGAACAAAATTACGGAGGGTGCTTAAAGCCACTTACGTGATTTGAATGCGAAAGCGTTTGTTTTTTTGCTTCCTTTTTATTTATTTTCTTTTTATCTTTCCTCTTCCTTCCCAGTCACACACTTACTCATTAGCATACTGTCGTAATGCAACGCATATACTAGGTTCACCTTTGTTCGCCAAGAAGCAGCGGCGGTTTTGTGGTCTATGCGTTGCGGGCTCACCTCGCAATCTGAAAGTCCAAGGGTTCCACTGCCCGCTTCTTTGGAAGAAAGTTTTCTTTGATACCACGGTGACGTCATCTAGGAGTTTTGGGACCGATGGTGCTGGTCAACTCCGACGTCGGGTTCCGTTGCCGATGAGCCTTAGAATGCTTTCGCATTAAAACGGCTTATATAGTATGTGCATGACTGCGTTTCAAACCTCATGTACTCGGGTTCGTTAAGTCGCATCGCCAACCTCACATGCCTTGCTGACTACCGACGTCCCTGTGGAGGGTGGTATATATGTCCAGCATCGCAAGATGCAGTATGACTAATGAAACATATCGGCGCACATTTTCAACGGTATAGCAGTTTTATTCCTGCTGCTTGAACGCGCAAAAATGAAGTTACAAAGTCACCGTTAAGCTCAAGCTGCTATCTACAGCTAAAATAACGCGTGACTAATGCAGCGTCGTTTCTGAATGTTTCCTTAAAAGTTTTTCGGCCTTTTCGGCTGCGAGGTTTGACTTCAAATTCTGCAAACACATGCCCTTCGAGTCTGAACTATTTCATTCCCCACTGCCCTTTCTGCAGCCTGGCTTGGTCTTTGTCTCCTTTTAAGTGTCTAACGGAGCTACCTTAAACGCACCGCGTGCCTTTATTCCGATGCCACTCTGAGCTCGTATAACGCGATGTTTCCTTTGCAGTAAGCGAAGGCGTTATTATGCCTTAACTGCCCCCTTCAGGGAGTTGTGCTGTTCTCAGAGTGTAAGACAGTCGAACTGGTGTGCAGCACTGATATTCCCTCACAACAGCTGCTGCTATATCTTTAAGGCTGGTCAAGCCTTAACTCCGGCAGTTACTTATTACAGTTATGCATTAATGCTGAAACCATGCGGTTGATAAAAACAAGCCCAGCTTTCTTGCACACCTCTTTTAATTGTGAAACAACTGTAGGATACTGCAATACACTGTTATGAACATATTGATGGGAATGGTCTAATCTATCGACGCGTAGCAAAATCTTGCTTTTAAAGTTTGTCATGCGCTCGCACCGAGTAAGTTAAGACTGCCATAGAAAAGGGGTTTTTGACAACAAATATGAGAAAACTACAAGCGTCTCGAGGAGGGATCTGAAAATATATTGATCATTATGGTGCAATCTTGCGATACGCGAAAAAATTGCATTCATAAACAACTTCCATTCATTTCATTTATTAATACTGTCAGCCCCAAAAGGGGCTTTAACAGAAGTGGAAAAGAAACAGCCAAAGAACAACAGTAAAACTGGTAGCGCAAAAACAGACACGAGTTGAGAAACCCTGGTGTGCAACAGCTAATAGTAAATCGCCTCCTGGGTTTGTGGGTATGTGTGGTAACCCTGCTGCAAGTGGAACGGTGTCAGTGCGCAAAGAAATGTTTCCGCGAAGAAATGATTGTAATACATGAAAAAAAAAAATTAGAATAGACACTTATGTTCCCCCTTAAGGGTATGTCTAATTTACATTCATAGATCCGTGGGAGCCCTCGTACGCCTCCTGGTTCAGTGACGCAGCGGTTAAGCGACTCGCCACTGCCCTGCGATGGCAGGTGCTCCCGGTGGTGGGACTTGTGCGGCCCATGGTTGCTCTTCCCGAGCGACCAGTCATTAATGTAACTGCCACCTTCCACGGTGGGCAGTATGCCCACTATCTGGTGGACAGGTTGTGATGAAGCCGCAAAGTCACGTGACCTAGGTGGCCTATCTGCCTCCCACAGGCTGCTCTCTGGTCACCACCTGCCAGAGTCGTGCTCGTGATTCGCTCACAACGCCGACGCTGACACCGGATTTTCTGGACAAAAATAAAATTTGGTGAGCAGTTGTTTTTCGCGCAACCTGTCATCTCCATGTTTGCGAAATACTGAGCAAAAAAAAATACGGCATTTTGTGTCCCACCCAAGAAAGAGCGCTTGTAGTAAAATTGGTTTTTGCTGAAAAAAAGAAACGGGACCCGAAAAAAACCCGAGTTATGAAAATTTTTGTTGAGAACCCCTATTTGTACCCGAATTTGGACTAAGAAAATATCGCCCGACTTTTACCCCCCGAATTCTCGATAAAATAAAACCCGAGAACGAAGGGCCAGACGTATACATGGCGTACACTTACACGTAGCCATAGACGTAGTAGTAGTAATAGTAGTGGTTTTATTAAAATAATAATAAAAGGAAGGAAAAGATTTTTGCTATCCCCGGCATCTGCAATCGCTACGGTACGCACCTGAGCTGGGGCAGCCGAAATAAAAGGATAGCAGGCAGGGTGTAGAATTGATGAAAGAGGTGAGGTAGACGTAGCGCCGGCGGTAAAACACAGTACAGATGAGGTGAGGTTGAGACTAGCAGGGACTCTGAAACAGGGGCAAATGGAGTGGTCGCCCCCCCCCCCCCCTCCCTCCCCGAACATTCCAACTGCTTGCACTCAGATAAGATTTCTGACAAACGCTTCAATTCGAAACGCCCAGACGAAGACAAGTCCCCTTGTCGAAACGTTGGCTCTAGCAACCTGAGGTTTTCCCCTCCCTTGTTCATTTTTGTGATCAATTCTAGGAAGTTATTAATGTAAATTTAGCACAGTGGAGCTGGGCTAGCTGGCTTCGTAGACAAGTCGTAAATCAATTCGTTAGAGTAACCTAAACCAGTCATGTTCCAGAAGAAGTCACAGCTGATTGACTGACTTCTTCTCTTCATGAGCATGATTAGCGTAATTGAAAGACTGTATGCATATATTTCAATGCGGTCGACCACTCCTTGCGCGTACATCTTTGTAAATGCCCATTTCAATTTAGGTTTCATAATCATTTACAAATACATCTTTGAAAAGTAGAAAATAAGAGCAGATATAAACAAAAATAATTACTTTAACACTGAAACAATTTTAAAAATAATTTCTAAACATAACAAAAGAAACCTGAAGTCGTGCCCTCCAACTCAAAAACCGGAGCCCCTAAAGACTAGCATGGAACTCGAAGTATAGTTGTACTCAATCCCTGGCAGAAGAAGGAATCACCGACGCGGTATCCGGGCGCAGCGAGACTGATTACTGTTCTTTTGAACTATGCATTGTACTTTAGAGAGGATGGATTGCGAGTCGTCTGTCTTGAAGGAGACATGCTCGGTGACAAACAAGTGAATTCATCGAAGGTTGGCCAGATGGCAGACCACCTATAGAGGCCACGTAGATGTGTTTTTAAGCACGAGCTGCAGCTGCCGCTGCTTCTGCGAGGCACATGGAGCAAATGGAAGGGGTAGCTAGGGACGAGGTCAGAGAGATAACAACGCGCAGGAAGGAAGGTTAAGCAGCATGCAGGTGTCCAGCTTGTTGATCTGTGCTGGAAGAGTTGAAAACGGACGAAATAGGGAGGGAAAAAAGTACAAAAATACGCGCTGATTACGACATGTGGGGTTCTCGGGGGAAAAGAGAAAGGGGGAAGCTGCATGGGCCACCGAGGTGATCTCGCGTCCCTGTGAGACACGCTCCAACCGGTGCATTGGTACTGACTAAAGATGATCAGCCGTTACGGCGGCAACTTCTGGCAGGAATGAAAGTGCGTGACAGCTTATTACTGCCGCTGCTGATTTTGAATAAGGTGCGCACGTAAACGGGGATGCAAGAAAGAAGCAAAGAATAAGCGCGAAGTGAGTCAAGCTCTCCCAAAAATCGCTAAAAAATGGCTCAACACCGGTCACCAGGTAGTAAAGCAAAGAGAACCATACAAAGCTGGCTGAGCGGGCAAACGAAACTTCTGACTTCAAGATGCCTAGTCAGGCGCTCTGTCGAATGAGCCATGGGCCGGTCAGTTTGTTTCATTGGCTACTAACGCGTAGAAAAGCGGTGAGTAAAGAGCCAGGATCCTGAGGCCCTGGCGACTATCCCGACAACGAAAGGTATTCTGAAACACTCGGCGGAAAACTTTCGCTGCCACACCGCGCCGCGCCGAACTTGCATGGCCGAAGGAGCTTCCCTTCCCCAAAAAATATCAAGAGAGAGTGCGATGCATGTGGTCCTGCTAAACAGCTTCCGCATTTTGTTCATGAAGTCTTGCACGCACTCTATCTGTCCTGCAGCGCTGTTTCACATAGGTTTGAACTCTCTGACGAAGGGAAAACTTTGTACGACGAAATCAGAAGCGAGGTAGCAGTGGCTATTACGAAAAGTGACGAGGTTTCGCAGTAACGTCGGTCAATCAAAAGCGTCATGCCTAGTCATAAAGTTTCTCGAAGACGGCTAGCTGGTTATTGAATGACGTGAGCTAAATGAGGACCCACGTAAGAGAGAGCGCAGGGAAGATGGAATTCATGACAGCACAAAATGAACAAGTGGCGAGAGGGAAGTCTCTCCGCCAACCACCGTTGCGACAAGAATACTTGTCTTTGTCTGGGCAAGTAGGTGCTCCTCCCTCCGATGAAGCGGGACCGGTTTGGGAGGGGGTAAGAGGGCCAGACAAAACACCTTACCACCCTCCCCACACCACACCCTCAACCTCCTCCGCTCCCACCTCTATCCCTGCTACTCGGAGGGAAGGACCTCGTCAGAATCGAGCGAAAGCTCGAGCTGTTAGCGGTAATTCAGATACTTTATTTAATCGATACTAATACGCCCTCGATTGTAACGCGCACCCGTATTTCAAGGTAAAAAAAAAAAAGTCCAATGTCTTCGAGTGTAACGCGCACCACATTTTCATGCAGTTGTGTTCGGTTGACCGGCTGATGCGAGGTCGTTACCCGCCTTCGTGAAGCTCAAGGAAGCGAAAACAAAACTAAGCAGTCGTACTGTTTTTGGAGGCTCGTTCGTTTTTCGTTATGCTTTCCGTCGCACGGCGTGCGACGGAAGTCAGAGGTGCGTGGAAGTCAGAGGTGCGGGGGCAAGCCAGCAGCATGTGATTCTGGCTTGAGTGGAGCTATTCTGACGATCGTCTGCGTGCCAGCAGTACCTGGACGCGGCCTCCATTCGTGAAGCTATTCGAACTAAACGGCGCGAGACACGTAGGGTCCGAATCAGCGAGTGTCCAACGCCCTAGACTTACATGGGCGCCGGCCAAGACCGCGCCGGCTGCTCGAATTATGTGGATTTCCGAATTAAAGGGGTCGAATTAACAAGTTTTTACTGCATCGACGCACATGAAGTTCCAAGCCGCCATATTGTGATTTCGATGACAATAGACTGCTGCTGGCGTAGTTTCATTTCCGTAGTCGATTCTAACGCGCATGCCATATTTAGACGAGGTGTTGCGGAAAAACGGTGCGCGTTAGAATGGAGGTATACGGTCCATTTGTCAAGTCTGGACATTTCCGTTGGTGAATGCAAGAAATTTTGCTGACGCAGGTCCAACAGTTCTTCCTGTATGAGTTTTCTCCGTGCTCTCTATTACGGACCTCTGTGCATACAAATCCGACGGCGCTACTTGCGACGTCTTCAGATGCAAAGGAGGCGATATGCCAATTTCTGTACCGCCATCCTCGCTGGCAGAGGCGACCGCTCACTCCACACTCCGAAGGCTAAACAATCAAGGCGGAAAGCTGGGCTAGGTGGTGTGTCATAGTTAATTAAAGGACTAGCGCATAAAACTAGGACAAAGACAGAGAAGGAGACAGGACGATCGCTAAACATCAACTGAAGGTTTACTACAACAAACAGGTACTTAAAAACACTTCAGTGGCACATGCGCACACTGGGTTACAAAGAGCTCAAACTAATCAAGAAGTGGCAAACTGTTTCGGAGATACATGGTTTCTTTCCTGGTCAGGGCAAGTGACGTCGTGCTGACACACTTGTCACCTTCCCTGTTAATGTGATAAGCCTCCCAAATCTCACGGCCTAACCTTGTGCCTCCCCTACCAAGCACACACGTGGCATCAAACGCCGGCACGCACCCGCACCGCACCAGCACCGCAAGGCTAAACAATCGCACTTCTTCTTCCGGGACAGAGAATCCTGGGTCAATGGCCTCACTAGTCATCCGTGCTCAAGGTAATGACAGCGCTGCGCCCCAGCACCACGGATTCACGCGGACATTTGTGACAAATCTGTAGCCCACTTGCTTACGCGTGTGCAGGCGCTATTCGTACACTCTAGACAGAAAGGAGTTGAAGGGGAGTGAGCGCTCTTCTAGTGCACGCCCTTTTATAAAAGCGAGTGCACTAGAGGACGAGTCACTCCCATTTTACTCCCGTATAGGCGTATTCGCGCTTATAGTGTATTCCCCCGTTTCATGCCGTGCGATGGACGAAGAGGTGAAATGTGTAGCGATTTTGTTACAAACATCGCACTATCTCTGACTTCATTTCTCATTCGGATAAGCCTATTGTTAAGGCATAGAACGTCTTCTTCGTTTAAAAAAGAATGGCGATGCATCGGCGAGTAAGCTACTGTGATGCAACAGGCGATGCCTGCCGGTGGACCCGTCTGTTCGGCGCCTTCCTCACCGCCGTCGTCGCGTATGCCACACACGCACTGCTGGAACTGACGGGCGTTAGTTCGTAAAGCTTGACAGCGCTAACATGCGCTACGTTTTGGTTACGGTAGGCCCTGAAGAGCGCCAATCGTTTCTAAAATCCACGCCTCAAATTTATACCAGTGCTACAACTAGCAATGATCTCGTCCTGAGAAGTGCTTGTAGCTCGGCGGCGCGATCAAGTTTCGAAATCGGGTTAGGCCAGAATACACTCAAATCCCTCAAATCATGTAAACACTCCAATCGTGTAGGCGCTTTGCGGACCAAGCCGCAGATTCTTCAGTGGCCGCGCTCCGCTCGAAATCGTGGTAGCGGTAGAAAGCGAAGTCGGCGATCAGTTGAGCTGAACCCTCTTCGTTCCACGCAAGGCACGACCTGGCGTTAGTAGCAGAGTACACACCGAGTACCATCAGCGTCGAATGAAACGCGAAAAAGAAAACTGAAATGCCAACACACAAACACCAATATATTAGCTTCCGGAGAGCAAATACCGACACGGTTGAAGCACAGTCATCGCGCCCTTTAAGCGAATAAATTTTCGCTTTTGCCTGCTTAACACGATCTCATTTTGCAGTTGGTGTTTCAATTATCTTGTTCGCTTTTCATTTCACGCTGGTAGCATGCAAGCGCATCAGAAGCGTGGTAACCGCGGTTGCCGCTCAATTTCAGCCCCGTGCGCCCACCAGAAACCTTGAAAGACGCTTACGCGAGAGAGAAATAGAGGAGACCGCAACAATGGAGCGTGCGTGGGGGTGCGGCTGCCACGCTAGCCTATTGTGCCGCGGCGGGCCCGCGCGCAGCGCTCAAGACCGAGGATTCCCTGCAGTGCAGCTGTCGAGCCGATGTGCGGAAGGCCACGAAGGCATTTCTCTCTTCTCTCTCCGCGCGGCTTGCCTGCCTGTTTGTTCCGAGAGCAGCGCGAAAAGAACGAGTAGTTCATTCTTTTGAGGAGAAAGCAGCGCTGCTCCCGGCAGCATGCCGGAGCAGAAATGTTTTTGCGCTCGTCAGGCAACGGATCTCTAGGGTTGTCTGCGGTGTTTTTTTTTCTTTTTTCTAACTCCATTCCTTCCCAGTCCACTCCAAAAGTCGGCTGCCTCCAAAGTGTGCTATCGCTTGCGAACCAGTCCAGCCAAGAACTGACTCGATCCGTTTAGAAGCATCGTGAGTCCACCACCTGCTTCCCAGTACACTGGGATGACGTCAGTGAGGCCTCATAACAACCACTGCACTGGGAGCGATGCATGCGAAACAGGAAGAAGTGAGAAGGGAGTAAACTCCAAGAGGACAGCTTACTCTCTTTTTACGCTTATACAGGCGTATTAATGTTTAGAGTGCGTGAAGCCGCAGATATATTTCGCTTTCCCCCGCCAACGTTTCCCTGGCGTCCCGCTGCGAGTTTTCCGATGAAAGCTGGAGCGATCGAAGATTCAGATTGCGTTCTTTTGCGGCGTCGCATGTGACGTGAAAAAAAAAAAGGAGATGGAAGCGTTGGACACAATGAAAGATGTTGCCGGAAATTCTCAGAAAAGTTCAGTTGCTACGTGAACTACAGGCACACGTATTTAGTATCTATGTATTTGAATCGGGAGTAAGTTACGTCTTGCTTCAAACAAACAAAAAACGCAACAGAAAGAAAAGCGGGGGAGAACGACAGAGGGGAGAAAGGAATATTTACTTAAAAGAAAACGGGCAGAAAAATGTCAACAGCGTCCAAACGAGGCACTATACGTGCAGAGAAAAGGAAGAGCACAAAGGACGTTGCATAACACCGCTGCGTGGATTGTGCATCGGCGAATTACGCGCGGTGCATCTTGTACAGTATTTTCTCGCTCCTCTGACGTGAAACAGTTTGCGTCATGAACTTAAGCACAACACTTCGCAGTAGTCTGTAGTAGGGCACTCCCACGTTATTCGTTTCGCGTATGAAACCCTACTGTGACGCTGTCTGGAAAAGAGGAGATATGTATAACAAAGCACGCCTAGCTGCACTAACCTCCCAACCGCCGTCTTTTGCAAAATACAAAAGTTATGTGAACTGCCTGGAATGCCGACGCATTGGTGGACTCGGCGTTCGTTCACTTTAACTCCGCGAATTCAAAGTTTGCAGTATTAAAAGTAGCGTAAACACAGAATTTTATAACTGCAACAAATAGAACGCTCTTCGCATATCGAAAGATGCGACCGCTTGCCGCGACGCTTACTTGCATTAATATATGCGTCTTAGTGATCTTTCGGAATCCTTTGTTGTTGTCTTCTTTTTTTTCGCCAAACATTTGCCGACTGTGACGGTTGAACGCACTCAAGGCTGATTTTCTCATTCGTGCATCGTTTATTCCTTTTACTTTCTGTTTTATTTCGCTTATGTTCACCTTTCATGAAAGCAACAAAGTAAGGACAAGCTTCTATCTTCTCGTGCTTTGTCGGGAGGCTAAACAGAAGGCACTCGCGCAGCCAGGCGGAAAAAACACACGCGCATGAAGGCAGACGCTTCAAGGAGCGTGCAAGATCATGGTTTCTCTTTCCTTTTTTGCTACATTTGCCTGCCTTTTTTTTTTTACTTCGTCTTCCTCTCACACCAAGGTTCCTGATGAGCACTGCGTCCGTGTACGCGGCGGAATAAAACGGCACACGCGCGCACGCAGACACGCTCAACAAGCGCCCAACCGCGCAGCACCTGCAGTCTCCCGAAACAAGCCGCGCCCGCCACTGCTAGCATTAAATGAGCGCACCTGTGGCTTCCCGGGTGCAGTGTGCAGTGCGCGCGCGGTGCTGCGAACCCTGCGTTTTTTTTATGCTCATTCGGTTCTCTTATCCTTTTATCTCGACCGCCCGCTCACGTTTTAAGTTTCGTAGATAAATTGCGCCCCGAACGCACGTACATGAGCAAACACACACACGCACGCAGAAGAACGGACGTACTGGCGGCGCTGTTTTCCATTCCACAGATGCGCGCGGCTCGCTCGGGTGCACGATGCGTGCTGGCGGACGTTCACGCGGGCGCAGGGTGTTGTGGCGCCAGAGGTCGAAGCGTAAAGCTCCCCGCTATTCTTCCGGGAGGAAGAGAAGGAACATGGCGGAAATGAAAACTGGGGCAAAGGCGATTTCGGCGAAGCGACTAGCTGCGTGAATGCGTCCCTGTGACAGGGGACACGGTCGAAACGATCACGCATGCATGCGAAAATAACAGAGCGACGCTCGCCATAGTTTCGACATAGTTTAGACGAGCTTCGATAGTTGGTGACATTTCAGCATGGGAAAGGAGAGTAACTTGGGACCTGGACTGCGTCTTCGTTTGCCGGAGCTCTGGCTTGACCCAGATGGAAAGTTTCCTGCTGAAGTTGTTGTATAGTTGCGTCACTACGTTCACTTTGCATGTACAGTCATGGACTAAAACTTATGAGATGCGGGTTCGCGCAAAAAAAAAAACAAAAAAAAAACAAAGTATCTCTGCGCAGTCAGCCAAATCAGGTTAATGAACAGAAGGGAAGCAAGAGGGCCCATGCGTGCTCCGTGCAATGAGACGAATGCCAGCTGAGTGGCTATATAGCGAGACACGGCAGGAAGTTTAGTCCATCACTGTACGTTTCCTGTGCTGACGTATAGAAGTGACCTGTCAACTTAAAAAAGCACTTCTTCACACTCCTTTTTGAACCTCACTCAGCTTCTTTTTTTCCCTTTCTCTTTCCTCGTTGCACAATCAGTTTCTGCAAATCAGTCGTCCGCGTTCCTGATCAAAATACGAGTTCGTTCAGGCACTGCGATTAACATAAGCGGTGTTAATGTGGTTTTTAATTTCCGTTAATGCGAATTAATGGTCGGATGACATTCAGAAAAGAATGAGAATGCAGAGCTATATATATAGGTGCTTATTCAGCGTCCACATCCATATGTACATGCCGCTAGCATTATTGCACAAAATAAAAGTGCTACTCTCTGTACTTTGGTTTAACATGAAACAGTGTTAATGCAACTATTAATTTTCGTAAAGACCACGTACGCTCACAATCACAAGATAGTGCGCGATCATCACAATAGCGTGCTGCTGAGTCAGTACCGACACCACTGCATACAAAGAGGGTGCAATTGAGGCTGTAGTTCGCGACAGCCAGTAATTTCTGTTCACTTTAATGGTTCTTATGACAAGCGTATTCCGCGCTGAAATTGGTGACCGAGTGTATTGATAGTCACGGAAAGTTAACATCCGAGGCGACACGCGCTCAGTAAAGGACCACGAGTGGGCGCGACAGGCACGTTAGTTTTGGAAAGAACAATTAGATGCGTTGTGCGCAGTTTCTAGACTGCGACATATGGCTACTACTATCAAGCATGCTTTACGTGCGGGACCACGCTCTCGGTGAACAGGAGCAACAGCTGGTGGAAGTTTCAGGCACCTAACTCGCAACCTTCGCGCACGGAACATTTTTTTTTTCCCCTTATTGTGCACGAACCATCCCGCCAACATTCTGCGCGTTTGCAAACGAAAGCGCGATGCCGCCACTACAGCACTCTGCTGCACCCAGCCTGCTTTTGGTGATGCGTGTCTCGCGTTTTTTCCCTCGTATCCCTCGGTAAACAATGTTATTTTTTTTTAATCAATGAGATTCTTTAGTGCTACAACTACGCTCATAAAATTTGGCTTTCTTGTGCTCTTTGTGCACACGGCAGTGTGATACAACTCGTCAGTGGACACAGTGCAGCAAACTAAAGCGCCAGAATGCCCGAACTGTTGTCGGCGAAAGCTTTTGCCGACAACAATAGCCTACACGTCTGTAGCGGCGCCCATCGCTACCGACGTCACTGATGTCGTTCTCTGTGACGTCGTTGCGCGAAAGAGGTCTTTAGCATTCTCGTCATTACAACGTCAGAACCCCCGCAAGCGGAAACGCGAAGTTTTTATCTGTTCCAGGTGCGCCGCTGACGAAGCTGGAAGCGCTGCAGAAAAGCAGCGGTGAATGCGTCTTTCTGCGAAGGGACAAATGATCCAGAGAGAGAGATAGACAATGATCCAGAGCGCGCTGACCAGAGCGCAGCGAAGCGAAATGATCGCGAAGCCTGCTCATAAGAAGACGGACATCACGGCCAAAGGTCAAGCGCGCGAAATGCGGGATTATGACCATCAGCCGCCTTAGGCCGGCATTTTGCTCAAAGATCGCTGTCTGGAGGCTCACGGCTCACTGTTCTTGGAGAATTGTTTGCACGACTGACTGACTTTTTGGTGTCATAAAATACCAAGAACTGACAATGTTACTTTAAGATAACCTGAGAAGTCAGGTTGCAAGACTATCGACCTTGCGATATCATAGCGGCCATCGTCTCTCAGCGAAACAACCAACTTTTCGTCCTTACCTTTACTTGTTTTTTATCGGTCAGAGTGGGCAGGCTTGTGCACAAAAGGAGAAAAATACGTTCTCACAGCCTTCTGCGCGAGATATTTTAAGCGCAGCAATTTAAAAACTGTTCGTATAGAATTATCTTTCAATGCAACCATCACATCACATACGGCAACTTAAAAAAAAAAAACGAAAAAGATGTCCTTTTCCGGTACGTATAATGAGGTGCGCGCAATTCTTCACGCTGACTTCCTCCACGTATACACTTCCTGTTTTCAGTCCAGCAAGAATAAAGCCGCCACAGTGTCAAATCTGAGCGGCGCTATCGTGCTCGGCAGCTCATTTAAGGCCTCGACGTGTCGGGAGGCACACCCCGGCGTGTGTGCACGAGGTTTCCGCCTGACCTTTGGAACCAGAAGCTAACGACTCCAGTAGGCAGCACAGCTTGCTGGGTTCAGCCGCAAATTCCTAAACACACCGTCACAATAATAGTGCTTAAATGGTCGCAGTATGCTGTGCTTCAATTCAGAAATGAAAGGAATGACGATAAGTAAAAAAGAAAATACGTTTCCTACCCTAAGAACATCGAATACATTTCAACAGCTACCTCCGCAGTTTTGACGACGCATCTGCAAGGTTTCCGCCGTGCGTTTACGAGAAGCGTCACTCCATGGTGACGACTTGCCGTAGTACTCGCAAGCGAGGGGCACCGTTTGTGCTTCTATATCAGCATGCCTGTTCCTGCACAATATGAATGCTTTCATGACTGCTCATAAAACCTGGCGCAACATAACGTTGGACTTGAGAATACGCCCCGGTGTGACGCCCGCAGTTCGTATTGCGGCTGTGATGTAAGTGAACCTGAAGCCAAGAAATACAAGCCTGCAGATTGTCACAGCCGACTCAACTTTGATATATTTTGTCTAGAAAGCAAGCAGGGAATTTTTGCCATCTGATTGATTACAACATCTCACTCGGTTCACCAAGAAAAAAGTACATTATAACTTACAGCCAGGGGCAGAAACTGGGAGGCTAACGAAGAGTCACGAAATTAAAGTGCGGACAACGCAGCGAGCATTGAAAACTGAGCAGAGAAAACGATACGGATAACGTTAGGATACAGGGAGGGAGCAGAGTGGGTAAGGCAACGCTACACGTATCCAAGCTGAAATCAAGAATAAACAGAACGCGGTGGCTCAGTGGTTAGAGCGCTTGGCTGTTGAGCCCCCGGGCAAGGCTTCAATCCCAGCCGTGGCAGCCGTGGAGGCGGAACTCAAAGAGCGTGTGTACAGTCGAGAGCGATATGAGAGGGAACAAATCTTCAGCATTAATTTATTGATTACTCCATATGTATGAGTGTTAAGCTCCGTTTGTTTCCTTTTCTACCTAGTTTTTCGATTGCCGTTTAATATCCAAAAGTCATTCTGACATTTGATGGAGAAATAACAAGAAAATTGGCTATTTTTTACAAGAAGCGTGTTCTCTTTCTTATTGCTAATGACTGTACTATGCGAGTGCACTTTGAAGACCCATAGGAGGTATAAATTAAAACCAGAGTCCTCCAATACGGCGTCCCTCTAGCCTATATCTAGTTTTGGGACATTAAACCCTATACCGTGCGTTTCATTTCAGATGTTCTGAAATTTTTAAAAATGGACTTTTTGAGTTAGAATTCTTCGGCATAGAATTGTCAGTGTGATGTAGTACATCAGAATACAGCAAAGAAGTGGTAACTAGTAGGCTGGTTCACTAGTATTGGGCGCCGCCGCGGTGGCTGAGGGGTTTTAAGTGCTTGGCTGCTGACCCGAAAGACGCGGGTTCGATCCCTGCCGCAGCGGTCGAATTTCGATGGAGGCGAAATTCCAGAGACCCGTGAGCTGTGCGATGTCAGTGCACGTCAAAGAACCTCAGCTGGTCGAAATTTCCGGAGCCCTTCACTACGGTGTCCCTCATAATCTGAGTCGCTTTGGGACGCCAAACCCCATAAACCAAACCAAACCCAACTAATATTGAGTAGCTAACTTTTTAACTATTATCGTTAGCCTCCTTATTTATTGAAAGGCATGTACCACACTGTAAGTAATATCAATATCAGTTTTTAGAATTTCAAAACGCAGTGACCCTCGGAGCTGTGGCACAACATATTTTGGCCATTTCGACGAGTTACGTGCACTGGAGAGTTGCACTGCCTGCAAGCTTTACTGAAGCACATGTATTTTGGTGCGTTGTACCCAAAATTTGTTGGGCTACAGCGCCGAGGATAACTGCGTTTTCGAGATTCTAAAAGCTGATATGGATATTACTTAAGGTGGTCTACGCGCCTCTCAGTGAATAAGGAGACTAACGGTAATAGCTAAAAAGTTTACTACTCAAAATTAGTTAACCAGCCTAATAGTTGGTACGTCATAGCTGTATTCTGATGCGCTACACCTCTGACAATGGGATGCCAAAAACGCGCCCTCCTAACTCAAAAAACCTAATTTAAAAAAATTGAAGAACATCCTAGGTGAAATGCCCGGTCTACCACACCACACCAATCAAAAAAGAGGGCAGGTCGTGTAATGGGCATGGCGTGTAATGTGAAAAGCAGAAACGGGTAATGCTGACAAGGGCAGGCTGATAGACTCCAAGAGAAGGAAAATGTGGGCAGAGGGCGGTCATGTGGGCAGAAACATTACAAGTTCGCCGGGATGATGTTGCCACAGCTGGCACAAGACAAGGTTAATTCGAAAGATAGGGCCGGGAGAGGATTTTGGCCTAGGCCAGACGCAGTTGGGCTGGTGGTGCTGATGGTAATGACATTGAACATTTTGTTATTCGTTCGCTATGAGCAAAACAGGAGCACCTGGCATGTTGGCCTGGCAAATGACGGCGACCACGGAGAAAAGAAGAAGAAAATAAAAGCGGACAAAGTAAAGGCAAGAATAATAGCCGACAGATCCTTCCTGAACCAGCTAATTGTCGCAGCCTAGCGAAACACATGAAGAACGAGCCGAGAGGAACCGACCAACGGTCTGCATGACATGCCTCTGAGGCTGGAAATATCAAGGTTTTTATTGCTGCCAGTTAATTAAGGAGAATCACGCCAACGGCACTATAGGCGACCGCATCGAGGCCGCGACTATGCGCGACTTTTTGCTGCAGTGGCTCGAATAGAGAGAGAGACAGGTAGGAGAGCGCATTCGTAAGATAAACAAAAAGGAAGAAGAGGGGGGGGGGGGGGGTGCTGGATGACGTCTTCTAAATAGGCGTGTCAGGTATGGATACGGCAGCTAAACAATAGTCGAAGGTTACCTCGAAATAAAAATATCTCAATACAAAAAAAAAGGAAAATGATTCACTTCAGACTTTCGGGTGAAAGTTTCGGCAGGTTAGAATACAACTTCCTTCCCTCACGTTCACAGGGAGCGTATTTGTTTGCCTGTACAACTGGCACAGCTGGCCTCGTAATGAGTTTAGCAAGAAGAGAAGCAGAGTAGTGGGATAAAACTAAATGGCTGCTCCCGCACCATGCACCGACATCAGCTAGAGGAGAGCGAGAGGAAAAAAAAAACACGAGGTAAAATTAAAAAAGAGGCAAAAATACAGGGCCGGCTGCACCAGACGAGGTTATTAAGCGCCAGTGCATAAATTGCCCACCTACGCCACCTGCTTCCAACAAAATTCGAAATACAAAAGCAGCTGCGTCAAATATGAACAAAAATGTCACGTGGCACCGACGCGGGGTCGTGACCGTATCATCAAAAACACCTGCCTTTACAATGATTTCACGTCGCGACAACGATTTCCAGAAAGGAGAAAAAAAAAGAACGTATTCTAGACGGCAGAATGCAAGCATCCATCACTTATTGTTCTGTTGCCTGCGGCCTGACGGAAGCGTGCGGTACGTAGCACCTTGAACAAGGCAGACGCTTTTCAATTTTTCTCTCAACAAACACTGCTCCCAACATATTTTACATCGAATGGCTTTCTAATAAAATCAATAAAAATGTACATCGCCAGTACCTGTACATCGACGTTGAGCGCAGGATATGTGCTATCCTTCTGCAAGCTTTACAGATGAGTTTTGAGTAAATTTAACGCTTACTTTATAATTTAGAGCGTCTTTATTCTAAAAGATATATATTTAAAATATATGTTACCAGCCAGCACAGCATGCGCTTGTTACTACCGGTAGCGGTATGCGGCAGCAGCATTCGGTAGCACTACGATTAAACGCTTTGTTGTTACTCCAGCAAGTCAACACATATCGCGCAAAGCAACTGAACAAGGGACCTTTTCCTGAAACGCAGGTCACGGTATATAATATACCATGCGTCCTGTGATACACCGCCGCAATGTTGTCGCACTCTGGGAGTGAGCTAAAGGTATCGAGGTAGATAACGCTGGTGTTCTCCTAAACTGTAATCATGTGCGAGCCGCGCGCAACGGTAATTCCCGGTCGCGTTTCCCGGTCATATTCCAACACGTGCCCCTCGAACTTGGCGAAAATCCGTACACGGGTGTACCGTCCCACTGCCCCTGAGCGACGCCGCTTCCTGCGACAGGCATTTTTCGCAACGCTTCTTTTCTTCGCTGCTGATGTGGCATGCATTCATGCCATATTGGACGGACCATCCCGCCCACATCAAGTTCGAAGTGACTAGGCGCCAGTTTCGTAGCTGAGTGCGCGCTTCGTGCGGTGCTGCGAGCAGGAAATGATTGCACTGGGCCTGTTGCGAAACTCAGCATTCGGCGTCGATTGTGAATACCAAAACGATGTTCATCACGACTGCACTACGGAAGGCGCAAGCTATTATTATGGCGACAAGTACTAACAGTACAAGAAGAAAAAAAAACGAGAACGCAAACACAACAATTACTGCCCGCAGAAAACTTGAGCAACAAATCAGCGCCATCACTCAGAGCCGCCGCTGCTGTCACAGCTTCCACGGACAGCCAGGCGGAGCTGAAAAACAGAAATAATTGCCACGGCCTGCCATCAGTTTCGCCCTCGGCGCAGATTGCGGACGAGCGTGGGCATGCGGACGTATACACAGCAGAGCTATATTTAAAAGTGCCCGAGCGCTTTCGGATGTAGTGCTCCGGCACTCTTTGTCTGTGGCAGTGCACTTCGGCAGCGATGTCTGACTGCTCAGCGTTCGTGCAGCACCCGGATGCTTTCTTTTTATCTCTTATCTTTATCCGCTTGTGTGACACGGGCGCCACAGGTGACATTACAAAACACGACGGCGTGAACCTCGGCCAGTAGCTGAGCAAATCACGATAAACGTCGACAGCAGAGGCAGCGATGTTGAACTCGCAGCGAGACTGGGGCAACTGTCTGTCTCAAACACATCCTCAGTAAGTACGATGTGTCGAACGCCGTTCAACCAGCCACTGTTTCGACAAGACGCTCCGATCGTTCACCCAACTACTGCCATTAAAAAAACAACAACAACAAAGAAGCCCACTGCCGCTTGCTTCATCGTCTAGACGCATGAAAACAACAACAACAAAAAAAAAACGCTCACTGGCACCCATGAAGGTCTTGCATCCCTGTCTATATCCTCTCCAGGGGTGGTATTCTCCCTGTGTCGCCTTTTGCGACATGTCGCATTCGCTCTTCGCTGATTGGCTCGAGCCGCGGTGACGGCGGCGTGACGACACGGATCCGCCTTCCTGCTACGTCATCGTGACGTCGCCCCAACAACGGAATGCGCTGAAGCGATTCGCGCGGGCGACGGGCTACGAAATTGATACTAGAAGCCATGGATCCCACTCTCCTTGCCTGGTTTTTGAGTTGCGAAGAAGAGTGGCGTGTCCGCGGACATCGCGACCAGTTTGCCTTGGCCGACGAATCTTGTCGGCGGCATTACCGGCTGTCGAAGAGCAGCACTGTGGCTACCGTCTGCTGAGCCGGACTGCCACTCGCCATGCGAATAGCGTTAGCGTACGAAGGCAATCGCCAGTTGCGGCTTTCGCGCCCTTAGCGTGAAAACATGGCGGCGTCCTTCCAAGCGAGAGCCGCCCACTTCAGCCAATTCAGCAGTCCTTGCGATTCCGGTCGGCATGTTTACTGGCAACTACTGGTGTTGTTGCTTTTCGCTATGACTTACCTTGCTTCGACGATAAAGTTTAAGCTGCAATTCACCCTTGTTTTTGAGATACGCTCTCGATTCTGGAGCGCGCAAGCCTAATGGTACCTCCAGCTACACTGCTACCGCCTGCAACTGCCCGAAACGCAGCCGACACCTAGCACAACCGTCCGGAACGAAACAAAAATAGATTTGTAGCTTTTTCGCGGCGTTTTATAGACTTAAATGAAGTAAAGCGAGTTTATATTAAATTTGCAAGTATTTTTTGAACATTAGACGTCATGTGATGGCAAATATTCTTGCTATCAAAAATACGAAACTACTGCTGCTAGTGAATCAGAAGTGGTAAATTGTCGCTTCTCGGAGTGAATGAAAGCACCGCCGACGAAAGTGCCGGAGGCGTTTTGCTTTTCTTCGAGCAACTGTACGCACTTTTTTAGGCCCCGCCCTTATGCGACATGTCGCAAAAGGCGACACCGGCAGAATACCACCCCAGGGCAGTATACCGATGGCGCACGAAAAAAGAGGCGCACAGAGCCGACGTGAGTTAGCGAACAAAGATAAGAATGCAAGTGTTCACCAGGGGAACGAGACGTCAGTGAAAACAAACAGGGTTTCATCAAAGAACATGCGCTCAGTCGGAGAGACGTGAAGGAGTCGAACACGCCCTGAAATACCGCGCAGGGCCAGGAACCAGGCGGGTGCTTCCGGTTAATGCCACATGTGCCGTGCCTCGGAATTTGTTGGCACAGAGGGATTAGACTGGAGCCAGCAAATCACGGGCCAAATTTTGAAACCTAGTGGCGCGTCGTAAAGATGCATAACTGGCCAGCAATTCTGCTATTTATATATTCAGCCTAATCTGAAGTGTTTCTGTGTTCCGCATCGTTTGATCATTACTTATTTTTTATTTACATAATATGCTCGATAAAGACGAGCGCTTTTCAAAACGCATGCGCCTTTTGGCGCGAGATGGACAAAATTTGTTGTCTCCCACAGCGCGGAGGGTAATCGCGTTTTCAGAATTCTAAAGACTGATGTATCTATTACTAACAGCTGGTCACAAATCTCTAGTTGCAACCATGCACATAATTGTGATAATTAACAAGTTAACAATAAAAAAAATTAGTTAACCAGCGACCAGTTAACATGATTCACCTGTTATATGACGTGCACCAACAGTGGTATTACTATTCGAAAAAGCCATTAGGAACTCGATACTGGCGACCGCGGCTGCCAGCACTTCGGCATAAAGGCTGCGCCACACTGTCTTAACGGCCAAGGGCTTTGTATCTAAAACATATAATGGGGCTCTAGCTTGCAACATTCATGGAAGTCATAGGCTTCGGAGGTGTTAGGATGAGAGTTCATCTCACCTTCAAAAGATCTGGAACAATGGCGAAGCGCAGCGAGACACAGCATGGCCCAGAGTGAAACACTTTGGGCACTTCTGACAAAAGTTGGGCACTACGCCGCCAAACAGTAAACCGCGAGCTTTTGGAGGGGCACATATGATGGGGCCCAGTGCCTTCAGAGAATGCAGGGAGACTAAATACTCTACCACTCAGCTACCGCGATGCTATGTAACACCTGTAATTGTAATTCCGCTATAAAATTTAGTCACTATCTTCGCAGATCTCCCCTCGGCAGCTTGAATTTTTTGCTATTATCATTTTTGTTATGCTCCAAAACGTTTCCCATTGGTTTGCTATGAGAGTTTTAACTGCACGATACGAGCGATAGGCAAACTTTAAAAGAAAGCTTTCTTTTACTATACGCAACGAAAGAATAGGCTATTACTTTCAATACTTCCATAATAGTACCTTATAACATTTAACAGGTGTCTCATAATTAAAACCGAAGTCCAAGAATCCTGAACATGCCAGAATCCCAAGTCATCAAAATCATCCGCTATATGGTAAAATTATCTCTACTATGGCGCATTATCTACCAATACCAATGTTTAGCTTTCGCGAATTCAAATGCACTTTTCTTTCTTTTCCGTTAAAAGGGGGAGGGTGCAGGAGGTGTTGTTTGCGACGCTGCTAGAGCCAAAAGAACATGAGCACGGTATCAAAGGAGGGGCACACGCAAGCGCTGGCAGGGGCAAACTGCCTCCATGCAAAGGAAAAGGAGGTTACATTCCCTTACGTTCTGGAGGAGGCACTGTGGAAGGTCTACCTCCTGTCGGAAACACGATCGAATCGCCCTTCGCGGAGCGTTCAAGGCATGGAATAGAGAGCGGCAACCGGTGCAGTAAGCTGGGCCCACAAAAAGAACGTCCTTCATTGTCTCCACGCTCCATTGTATTCGGATCGCAACAGGCTATGCAAGGAGAGCCCAGAGGGTCGCGGAGCGAAGATGAGCTGCAGACTGCACACGCTTGCGGCTGGGGAAACGCGCGACCCCGTGCCAAGAAAGGGTGTTGTCGTACAACGTGCTGCCTGCGTGGCGCAATCGCGTATACTCTAAAGGGAAAGGAGTAAAAAGTGAGTAAGCTCTCCTCTAGCCCTTTTATGAAAGGGAGTGCGCTAGAAGACAGATTACTCCCTTTTTTACTCCCATAGAGGCGTATTCGTGTTTAGAGTGTAACGCGGAACACCCGGCAACACGAGGTTCGACGGAGAGACCACGCTCCCTGAAAAACGCGGCGCTTGGTGAAGGCTGAATGCCCAGGCCTTTTTGAAATCAGCGTCGCCATTTTCAACAGCTCCGCTATCACACGAGAGTGAGACCTTGCAAGACAGCGATGTCGACAGAGCCGGAGCAAACAACTGTTGGAATAGACGGGTAATATACTGTCTCCCTTAGCGGAGAAGGTGCGAGTACTGCGCTGAATTGCCGTTCTAATGGCCATGACTTGCGTTGTAATCGGAAAGGTGTTAAATTTCTGGTGTACAGACGGCGAAGAGTAGCAGCGACTGCGGCTCTGTGTCTGATTCAATGCGCAGTGTCCAACTAAATGAAAGGACCGGTGCCAGCAAAGTTCTCGGCAGTCGTCTGAAATAAAGGCGCTCAAGCTCTCCGGGCTCCACACTACTCAGTCTGAGTGACCCTGCATAAGCACAGACGCTTGCGTTTGCTGGAAGGAGGCTAGTGAGTGAATGATCTAGGTGGCATTCTAAAAGCAGTTTCGAAAGGCTCAATATTCACTTCACTACAGAGCCGGTACTTGCGGTTAATTGGAAACACGAAGTAGACTGTCACCCTTGAAGCACCGTGACGCGGTTTGCAGGTCCGCTTACGTGCTGTCAAAGAATCTGGACATCGCGTCACGCTGTGCACTGAGTGAAAATATACAAAATCTTCTACAGCGAGAGAGCTTACTACAATTAGACCTATTGATAGATAATCTTCAACATCTGCTGTGAGAGGCGTGGTCTAGCTAGGTCACCTGGCGAATGCGGACTTGCTATAACAGTCAGAGGCGTCTACCTTCTTAACGTGCCTGGCGGAATGAATTCTTCACGTCAATTATTTTCTCTCTGTGGTGGGCCACTTTAGTTATAGGAGTCAGAGGGAGATTAAAAGAAAGTGCTATAAAAACAAAAACTGGTACAACAGGAAGTATTTTGCTCCGCAGTAATAAACAGGGAGCTACTAGTGGTTGCGGCTGCAATGAAGTTACTGATAGAAGATGAAGGTAATGAATGATAACATTTTATGCGCATTTAAAATAATAAAGTGAAATGAAATGGACCGTAAAGTATACGATGAACTGTAAATGAACTAAAACGAAGGTAAGTGAATAACATTAGAAATTTTTCCGAAAGAACGCAACGCTTTTTTTCCGCCTAGTGCTAGCCTTCGTTACTATGCCGCTATTTCAGCAAAAGGTTTGTCTATAAACTGACACTAGTGGTGTTTGTCCTCGCGCACCCCGGGCACGCCAACACACGGACGAGCACAACTAATCAAACATGCTGACCACGTACTCAGAAATCCTAAAATACTACAGGCTGTAGACAGAAGGGAATACGTGCCACCGGATGAAAAAATAGACAAAGAACAGAAGAAAACACTGAGAAGAATAAAAAAAAACACATGCTCGAGTCCAAAAATACTTTACGCAACTACCCGCAAAACTATGAGCCCCAGTGCCCCTACTGTGGCATGCAGGCAGACCTACACGACATGGTATGGGCCTGCCAAAACATCCCAGAAATAGAAAGGATAAAAGAACCGACGATTGAGTGATGGGAGGAAATTCTGTCCTGCACCGACCCGAAAGTTCAACAGGGGCTGACCGAAAGGGTAAGAGCGGCTGCAAGGTCCAATGGACTCTCGGAATAGGGGGACCGACCACCATTATTGGTTCAATTAAAATGTTTTCAACATCATCATTATCATCACGGCTTCTTTTTTTTTTTTTTGACGCATTGGTAGCAACCCATACACATTATGTTTCCCATAAAAAATTAACAAAGCACAGTAGTCAACGTGAGCAGATAATAAGGCTGCGGATTAAAAAAAAAATAACGACCTAATAACTATATCCCAACAGAGCTCCAGAACTGCGCTGCTGCTTCCGGCACGAATGAGTTAGTTTAATCGATGCACATGGAAATAAACCGGATCTCCCTGTGCCTCAGCAAAGACGCACAAGTTCAACAGTAAAATAAACACAATGTGATAACAGTTCGTGCTGTTACGACCGAGTAGGCTGCTACACTTGACGTTAAAAGAGGGCGAAATTGGCGGAGTAGTGCAGGGCATGTATACTGACGGTATACCGCTAGTACTTATCTGTCACATACGCAAGCAACATACTGCCATTCTCGGAAGAGTGCATCCGCGTACACGAGATGGGGGAAGAATAATGCGATGTAGTAACAACAACGAGACTACAACTCGAGGCACACGAATTTTTCTTTCTTTGATTTTTCTGTTAGATCCGCGCAAATAAAGTGAGTGCACAAAAAATTATTGCGTGCTTGAGGCGTGCACATGGCGGGCGCACAGATGCCGGATGAGACTTTGCACTAACCGCTTGCAAAAAAAAAAAAAATGGAATTGTAGAGAACATCAGTATATTCGGATGAAGTACCGGTGGGCAGCGCTCTGGAGGCGGGCCTTCTATATGACCACTGGGAGATCCTCCAAACACGAAGGTGCAAAAGACATCAGTGTATCTAATAGAGCTTGAAGTAGGTCGCGGTAACTGCAGCCTACATGGCCGAACAGCGAAACAAAGCCATCGAAAGAGGACGACGCAGATGCAGGGTGATAGTCACTCTTTAATGTATGCAGGAAGGGCTTGACCGGTCGTAAGCCTGACAGGATACTGGAGGTGACAAAGATGAAGTAGCAAGTGATATACACACACACAAATCACATACGCACACGACACACGTAAACGCACACGATTTAAATGGTATTTACAGGGCGTGCATGAGTCACGTGCCTGGGAGACACGACCGAAGCGTCTTCGTCACCCGCAGCGCAAAGGCGGCAATCCCCAAGACCGACGACACATTTGCACTCTTAATTTTGAATGAAAAAAAAAAACAGTTCCGGCGTGCAAAATCCAAGCAAAGCAAATTCTTCTCCGACTCTCCTCGTCCCTTTTAGAAAAGTGTGAGGGGATATGATGGTAAGCAGCTTGCGAACAATCCTGGAAAGGTATGCAACACACGTGTCCTGCCAGAACTCGCTAATGAGTTCGAAACCACGAAACTGATAAAAAGATTACAACTGAGACTACGGATAATGCAGCTGAGCGACGGAAGCGAAACTGAAGGCACAGGGAGATCCGGTTTAGCGGCCGAAAGATAAGACCGTGTAGGAGGAAGCAAAATTTAGTCGAGGATACTCCAATTAAGAAGAAGAAACGGTCCTGAGCGTGACTTGCAATGCGCAGAAATGGCAATCGGTGGACACTTAGAGTGGATGCCAAGTGGAGGTAAACGTAATCAAGGGTGGCAGAAAGTCAGTTGGAGAGACAAACTTAATGGCATGACGATGCTTGAAGCAAGATAGACAGTTTGATACCATTGACAGTGATAATTTGCTTCGCAATAATCTTGGCCGTAACTGACGATTATAGTGGTTAGGATGATGAGGACAAACTCGGACGAGCCTGTAAACGCCACTGCGGCTGCGTCACAAAGCGGCACTGAGCAGGCAACCAGCGTCCTTAAATGGTGTGGTTCAGCCAACAAGCACTGGTGCGAAGGTAGTTGATGTCGATGACTTAGGACAGTAAGCATATATAGTGTATAGACGCAATGGCGCAGCTTAGTTGGCTGGCGTTCCGTTGGCAAACATGAACCAATCAAGAAACGCAGCTGTCTACGCTTGGGGAGATTACGAGTTGTTTTCAGCAGATAGAAAACGTGGTTTCGAAATTTGTAACCTTGAATTTCTTGGGTTTCTGGTAATTCTGCGTACATATCGTTAGTTTTATTTTATCTTCTGAGACGCGGATTTAGAATCTGCTCTTTAAAAAAAAAAAACGGTCGCTTACCCACAGTTCACGGGAACAATTACTGGTACATTTAGCGCACGAGCCCCTGAATATATGATGTAGGTGCAATGCTGTAGTTCAAGAGTGAATTGATCAGCTTTGATGCCAGCGTCTAAGTGTGACCTTACACGTTTATTTGAGATAAGACAGGTAGATAAAACAACATTTTAAAATCGTGTGAATACGTACAATTCTGCATCTGCGACCCTAATTTTCCCTACCTCAGACTAGAAACCTTAGAATACAACTCTGACCTCATAGTTCTGTTCTCGTTAGCTCTGTGCAGCCAAATAAAAGCCGCGAATATGTCAGGCTTGCACGTTGATCTGCTTACTCCATCTCCGTACCATTTCCGGAACCCTGAATTAGTAGAAAAAGGGAAAAGGCGTTCTGCGCTACCAGCGCTTGTTGGTTATATCAGCACTCCATCTCTTCCACCGTTCGCGAACTGTGAGACATTCCATTTGCTGTACTCACCCCTCTGTTTCGAAGCCCTACATTCCCCCTCACCACCACGTTTCTAAAAGAGGGTGAGAGCGTAGCTTAATTTTCAAAGCAAGCCGATAAGGCTGTATTAAAGTTTACACTATTCCCTCTATCAGGTGCCACTCACTGAGCCTCTAGGGGTTGCTCGGGCGGACTGAATACTTGACCAAGACAGCGTGGCACACCAACGTGGACGCCTTGCATTAATGCATACTGGTTTCCGGTTGTGTACAAGCCAAACGAGCAGTTTAGACATCTCCTTTCTCTATTGCACGCTCGTACTCTCTTTCAGGGATGTAAAATCGCGAGAGTAACACGTACGCAGGTGGAGATATGTGCCATGAATTCAGCACTGAGACGAAGGGCACCTAACAGCAGCAGTCGGAGTAAAACAGGGCGCGCGACGCAGCGTTCGCCTTGGCACAACTTCGTCGCCCCATATTCATGCGTCTCCTCGTTTTTCTTTTTGTTCTTCGCACATGAAAACTGCATCAGTGCACTGATTTAAGCAACCATGTCGACGCACTGTCTGCGATCCTTACAGAATATTCACTCGCTGATAAAGCACCGATGTCTCCCTCGCTCCCATCGGAAAGTATGAGTCCCTAGAGGTTTCGCCCTCCATAACTTGTAACCGGTACGGAAACTGTCCTACGTGTTCCCGGGAAGCGCCCGCGGATTCGCCCTCTGAGCGAGTAGATTTCGTCGCGTGTCGATTAGGCGCGAAGCGTGAGGCGACGCTTCGCATCGTGTCGACGCGTGGCGAAGGTCACCAAGGCTGGCGGTATAGTGCACCAGTCCCAGGAAGGGAAGGGCTCGCAATACAGCGCTCCCAGGGTGCTGTGTCGTGACCCCAAGGGCTGTAAACTATGTTACAGTCATCCCCGTCGTCGTCGTAACCATCATCATCATCGGCATCAGCCAAGTTTATTGACCTCTAACTATTCTGGTTTGCGGTCTTTTTTTTGTCAGCCATTCCTACCCTGATAAAGATCAAAACTGCATTTTTTCTCCTTAGGAGGCCCCTACAACAAGAACACTACCCATAATTTTCAGCCGCTGAGCCCGCGGACGCGGGTCGAACCACGGCCGCATTCGACGACGGCGCGATATGCAAAAACTGCAGCGTGCTGTGTGACATCAGTACATTAAAGGACCATATACACCAAATTCTAGTTGCGTGTTTTCTCCTTGTAAATGATGCGTTAGACATAAGAATACATATGGATCACCACGTGGTAATCGCCTACGTCAGCTAAATAATTTAAAATTGAATTACTTCTCGCATTTTGTTTCGGTCTCATCAACCGAACGATGGCTCTGACTTTTAGGTCACGTAAAGTACGAAAAAAACTGCAATATTTTAATTCACTACAACACTGAAGCCAGCCTGTTTCAAGAGCTGGAATGACAACAAGCGATGTATCAGCAGTTGTGCTGACATTTTTTTCGCACCTCACGTGACCTAAAGGCCAACGACACGACACAGCCATCGTTTGGTCGACGAAACCGAAACAGCGGCAAGAAGAACTTCAAATATAAATCATCTAGAGGTCGCAGGCGAATATTAATGTCTAACACATCATTTCAAAGAAGAAAACACGCAAGCAAAAATTTAGCGTCTATAGGACTATAGACGCCTTTAAGTCCTTTAAGGACTATAAACGCCTAATTTTAAAGAATGTTTCTCAGCCCGAGTGCCCTACAGCGCACATGAGATTTCGGAACTGAAATAGCGGAGTTGGTATATAGCAATTCGACGCGTCAAAGGCTGAGACCGTCCCAAGCTAGTCGCCGGCCCGACTATGTACACGCAGGTTCCGCAGAGCAAGGAGACGTAGCGGGTGGGGCAAAGTCATGGCCAGCCGGGGGTTTTCGGGCTCCAAAGGGTTCCCACAGTTATCGCTGTACAGTATCGTGCGTAACATTTAGGGGATCTCTAATATTTGTTAGCCTTCATACCCTGCTCCAACCATCAGTTCGACTTGCACCTATTGTGCCACATTTTATAGCTCAACTTAGTACCTTATCAATACGTCAGTCATGCAGCACCTAGTCCCTGGTGCGCCGGGGAACCCCCCTCCCCCCCCCCTCCCCCCCCTCCCCCCATTTAACTTAACTGTCACGAGCCACTGCCAGCTTTTCTTGCGGTACGCAATCCCAAGTACGCCGGTTCGGTTGTCTTCTTACCACAACATAAGGTATAAACAAGACGAAACTTTGACGGCCTGCATCTGACGATTCTTTCAGTGCACTGCCGATTGCCACCGATGTCATACTTTTACGCAAAAATGAAACTTTGACTAGGGAGACTTCTACACTTGAATTTTGTGAGGCTTCTTTATAAACAAGAGGCTCTCTAAACAATTCGCATTCATATTGCCGAACGCCGAGCCTGCACCGCAAACGCGTCGAAAGGCAGAACAGCCTCGCGTTCTTCTGAGATCAGGCTAACACGACAACCCCCCCCCCCCCCCCCCCCCCCCCCCCCAGAGCCCAGGTTGCGTTCTCCGGTACCGCTTGTTGATCCGATGGCGGTGCGCAAGTAAGCGCAGTTTCTTGAGTCGAGGTCTTACAGCGAATCCTACAGCAGTCGTTACGGCGGAAGTGTCTGACGTGCGCAAAAAACAGAAGGCGCATCCGCCAAGCGTCGTGCTGAAAAATTGAGCTTATATCGGGAAGGCCATACACAAAAGCAGCGGCGCGCTCTCAGGGGCGTCTGAAGATTGAAGGGATATGATGAGCTGCGACACCCCCTGGGCTTAATTCCCTCACGCTTGCCTCGAAGCGGTTGCAAAGAGGAGGAGACAAGGAACAGGTGCTATTAATGCTTCCAGGAATGGAGTGCAGCTAAGCACCCACATGAGGTATGTACGGGTAGTTCCACCATATGAGGGAACAGTCAGTTTGCACACAAGAACGAATTCCGTTGTTACTTCTATATACGGACGAAGGTTCTCAAGGCATTATGTTGCCCCGAGGAATGCTTACGGAGTAATCGTTAGTTGAATGCGAATAGTGTGTTCCCTTTCGTATTGGAGCCACCTGCACAAGCACTTCTCCCTGCCCCGTTCACCACAATCATTCCTCACCCGACTCGTCTTTCTTCGTCTCATAACCTGAACTCATCTAGCCCCAGCTAAAGCAGCGTAACATGACCTAACCCTGCGACTAATTCGGACAGAACTCTACCGAGGCTATACGAAACACCGGACTTCTATTACGAAAGTGCTGAGAGTTGACACCATAAATGCTGAGCATTTAAAAGCCTCCACTCATTCGACCCACCGGGAGGCATTCTGCATATGCACACATGCTCACTGTGTCAGAGCGCATCCATTAAAGCGAAAAGAAGGCAAGAAGCGCTCCGCACTATACGTCACGGGCTCAGCTGGCAGTGGGTCAAGGCTCTGACACGGCATGCGCGTATTTTAGCGTGTTTTAAACGAAGCATCAGCGCCCGCCTTAATAGGTACTGCGAAAGCTTTATGAGTGCAAGTAACCGGCGCTCGTAGATTTTTATTCGACTAAAACCACCACAGACTAAAAGGGCGACACGGGAAACCGTGCGCTTGGATTTCGGCCGTGATGTTCTGCACACTCTCGGACAGCACAGAGGAATGAGGAAAGAGTCTACTGACGACAGCCGTTATGAGGCGAGGGGGCTTGCGATGACGTCCGAACTACCTTTCTCTTCCTCTCTTGCTTCCGCGTCTGCGTCAAAGTATTAATTATACTCTCTCAGAACAGTCTTTAGCGATCGCATTATCATGAAAAATGGAAGACCTCAAATATGCGCATTGTTAAGCTGAGCTGTGGGGCTATGACCAACGCTATGACTAAGAAAACGAACACGCTTTCCATTTGGACACAATTAAATCACGTAACTCTACTTTCTTGGCGATGGTAACGGATTCTGGTCCGTGACAAGTGCTGAAACTGAGCCTAGGAAGCTGCACGCAAAAGTTCAAAAAACCCTATTTGAGAGCAGCATGCAGGCGCCACAAAGCAGAGGCTAACGCACAGAGCAGGTCGTTCGGAGACCCCTGCGCGCACCTTGCGCCCAGGCGATTCGCGGCAGCACGAAAACATCCAACAAGGTAAAACGAATCCGCTCCAGCGCGCGCCAGCTGAGCGCGGTAGCGGCCAGGAGCGCGCTGCTCAAAGCAGGAGCAACGCGGCAGCCACATGCGGGCAGCAGCCGACGTCAGCGGGCACCAACCTGGCATCATCCGAACGGAGGCGCTGGGGCGACAGTGACATGAGGCGGCGCATTCACATGACGAGCGGAAGGCAGGCAGTGACGAAGTGGCGACGGGGATGCCGATCCGGAGAACCACATCCGCTCGGCGCTCGGCTCGCCACACAAATGGCAGCAGCGCCGGTGCTGCCGGTGAACGCCGCGCGGACCGCCTTAAATCAGTCACGTGGCCGAGCCAACAGCTGCGAGGTTCTCGCTGCCGCACGCTGCACTCCGAGCCGACCGCCGGCGTCGCGGAACGTCTCAAGGGGCGCTCCGAAGCGCCACGATAGCAGCCCGCGGTCTGTCGCGACAAAAGGCGACGTGGCCCGCCCGCTGCTCGATCGACGCTTCGCGCTCGCGACTTTCGCGACGCGGATTTATTTTTTTTCCTCTCCACTATGCGCAGGCTGCATTAAATGAGCAAAATTCCATTCGGGCAATTGCTCCTATATGCATACGGATCGGTCGTCCTTACGTCAGAGACACAGTACGCGTTAGTGGAGCAAGAAGCGAGCATCAGGTGTGAGGAGCCCGCTGATTGGTTCCTCAAGCACCTCAGTCTCTGGTTTTACGTCTTGTTCTTGCATTGTTCCAGATCGCAGACTTAGAAGAACACAACTTGCAGTGTTATGTCGTTCCAGACTGAGTGTTTAAGAGACAGAAAACAACACTCAGAACCACATGCAAAAGTTTGAGATTTTTTTCAGCCGCCATTATAATATTTACATAGTAACTAGTAGTCACATGGGCATCGCATCCTCCTCAGATTTCAGCAGTTATCTACGATTTATCATTGTAAATCAAAGATCAGAGTTCAGGTTCATATATTCCGACGCATTCGCGCAAGAAATGCAGCCGCAGGTTAAGCGGTTTTAAGCCATATTTCTTTTTCACGCTCCACGTCATTGATATTTGCGCCTCTCAAAATCTGGCACTGAAATGTTTTGCTGTATACGGGCTTAATTAACACCTGCTCAAGAGAATGCACCATTAATCAAAAATTGCATATATATATATATATATATATATATATATATATATATATATATATATATATATATATATATATATATATATATATATATATATACCAGGTGTCCCAGCTAAATGTAACCAAGCTTTTAAAAAACACGGGTTGTCCTAGCCGTCTCAAACCAAATGAGGGTTGTTTAGAGTCGCGTGACCTAGTCTGCAGTATTTTTTTCGTTCTTCAAGGTTGACTAATCAGTTAAGCTTAATTAACAATCTTTTTAATTATTGACTTGAGGAACAAAGTGTCAATGGAAAAGTTGTAGATCGCTTTGAGAAACAGCTTACTGAGACATTTGCAGCAAAGTAATATTTACGTAAAGTAGATTTTTTACCGGCCTTTAACTATAACCCGGACAATAAGAAAAAGCTTTCACATGACAACTGTGCCACTTCAACGTCCCAAGACGCGCCTTAAAGAATAAAATCCATTTTTTCTGAAGTCCTCTCCTCGATGAGACTTTGGGTGCACATTGGGACAGAGAAGTGAGCGAGCAGCTGGTCACGTGACAACTTTCTTTTAAGGCCAATAAATGAAGCTACGTAAATCGTAACTTGACGGAAACCGCACTACTAGCGGTTTTTCGAGGTGGTCTAAAACGTTTGCATTGACACTTTCTTCCTCAAGTTAATAATTAAAAAGTTAGCCAATTAAACTTAACTGATTAATTAACTTTGAAGAGCGAAAAAAATACTCAAGACTAGGCCACGCGACTATGAACAACCTTGAGGTGGTTTCACTGGACTAGGACACTTCGCCTTTTTTAAAAGTTTGGTTACATTTAGCTGGGACACCCGGTATATATATATATATATATATATATATATATATATATATATATATATATATATATATATATATATATATATATATATATATATATATACAGCCGTCGCCGTCGCCGTAGCTCAGCGGTAGAGCACCGGACGCGTAATTCGGAGGTCGTGGGTTCGGATCCCACCGGCGGGATGAGGTTGTTTTTCTTCTGCTTTTCTAATCAATTAGCTTTAAGCGATAGCATATTCAGTAATATTCTAAATCGAACAACAGCACAAAATAAATAAATTTAAAAATCCCCTCTGTCCCTTGGTTTCTGTGGTTGTTGGCTTCTCTCATATATATATATATATATATATATATATATATATATATATATATATTAAGCGCTTGACGCGTAGCACCTGACTCTTGGGCGTAATGATTTAGACAATGCAACCATCTTTAAAGACGGCTCACAGTAGCCCTTTTGAAGGAGTGGAGCAGCTTTTCACAAACGATGCAGAATATGGCTTTCCATTTAATGTACACGGGGTATGACGAGAAAACAGCTGTGAAGGGCATTGAACTCACACTAAAGGAAGTAAGCAGAATATGCACTGAAACCCGAAAAAAAAATATATATATATTTTAAACATCATGTTTGAGAATGCTGAATGAGACTGCTGCAAGAGTGCGTACGCATTTTCTCCACTCTTAACGTCATTCTCCTCCTAGAAACTCAATGTGCGACCGAGCCCGAGTGCCAGAGTACGCAGTTTGTGCTCCCCGTCCACAGGGCCCTTTCCTCGCGTCACGACCTCCCTCTTGCAACGCTAGGGGGGCTCAGCGTGGGGGCACAGAGGGCTGCGCGCGAAGTTTACCGCGCCCGTCCCCGCTCATGACCTCCTGATCGCAACTCTTGAGGGGATCCTTCGAGCCCACTTCCCTGTTCGCACGTGGCTAGGCCTAGCTGTTCAAGGTGGCCCAGGGGCTGCCATCTTGGTCAGGTGACGTTCAGCGACAGCTGTCGTTGCCTGCACGACACGCCGGCCTTCGTCCTGTTGGCGGACAGCTCTGGAGGAGATGGCGCTAGAGGCCCTCCGGGACATTAGATAGCTTTATAATAGCGTCTAAAGTCTACCGCCATCACTTTCTGCTGCCACCACGTCGCCAGTGCGCACGCGCGGATGGCACCAGCTGCCTGCATCTGGCCTGTCGGCGTCATCTGCGCATACACATTGGCGGCCGTCTGCTTGGCAAGCGATGACGGTAGACGGCAGACGTTGTACTTTGCTAAAACTATCTATTCCCTCACCGGGTTCATTGCGTAAGGGAGAACCCCTCTTCACCCTTTCCGGGAGAAACTCCGGTATGCCGGAACACTCGCATCAACCAAGGACTCATGGATTGAGAAGCCCTCTCAGAGCGCGCTATCAATCTCCACTTTCTTGCAGTAAAGTTTATTCTTCCTTCTCCCTGCTGTCCGAGACCTCTGTCTCTTCTCTTTGCTGCCCGCGAACTAGGCCGACTTGCTACCGCGCCTTTTCCCCCCTCATACGCCTCTCCTCGCTGTGCATTGTTCTCGACAGTTAGGTTTGGTTTGGTTTATTGGGGTTTAACGTCCCAAACCGACTCAGGCTATTAGGGACGCCGTAGTGAAGGGCTCCGGAAATTTCGACCACCTGGGGTTCTTTAACGTGCACTGACATGTGGACCTACGAACAGACGGTAACACGATTCAAGATATGCAGTCGCGGATAGAACAATGTGAATTACGCTTCGGCGTTCAAACACTTCTGACGCGTTACGTGGCAAAAATGAATGGTCGTTCGATGCTTATGCAAGTAAATGCCGCTTGTGCGCTTGCGCATGAAGGCAGTAAACCTATCTCCGTTACGCAACACGAGGGTAGTGTTTGAACGCCAATGCGTGTTTCATATAACTTTTTCCGAGACTGTACAAAAGTATAATGCATTGCAGCATTAAAAAACTGCCGACCCTCAATACGCTGGATGTTCTACACAGACAGCTGTACACAGAGCTGTGGGAACTCTTTCAAAGACCTGCTCTTCCGATAGTGTTTGTCGCACGTTGTAAGGCGGGTAATAGAGGCTACCAGCGGCTTTGAATTGGTCCAGGCCAGGTATTTAAGGGAGCGTCCTTGTTCGGCCTTAAAGATGTTTTGGGCCGCTTCTTGAGATCGCGTGCGGCCGCATACACCAGCCGTTTCCGGGCAGTCGAGTGCTTCGCTGGTCTGGCGTCAAACGTGCGTCGCGTTCCACATTCTGAAGACGCTTTCTGACTCTCTAATCGACCAACCTTACCGGCAGGGTGTAAAGGAATAAAAACTCACCGGACGGTTATCACTGTTGACGTATTTTCATTTTGAGGTTATCATCATCACCGTAACTACGCCCACTGCAGGACAAAGGTCACTCTCATATCCCTCCAATGAACTCCGCGCTGTGCCAGCTGCGACCACCTTACCCACACAAACTTGCTATTCTGTAACTAGGCGGGCGAGTTACTGATATATCATTTAGGAACAGCGCGAAAGTGCAGATGAAAGAGATCTCATCTGTCCGCAGGATTATCTGTCTCCCTCTGGTACGCTTGCCCCCTCTAGGAATATCGCTATCTTGTCTTCGCATTTTATGCGCTGCCGATGCCCATTTCTTCTTCTTGATTGCGTCTACAGGAAGTCGTTAAGCTCGCGTTTGCTCCCTTACTGACTCTGCTCTCTTCAGGTATTTTAACGTTACATCTAAAATTTTCCTTTCCATCGCCCGCTGTGTTGTACTAGATTTAAGTTCAACCTTTTTCGTTAGCGTCCGCGTTTCTGTCCCTACAGGTGAGTACCAGTAAGATATAACTATTATATACTTCCCTCTTCAGGGAAACTGGTTAAGTGCCATTCATGATCTGAGAGTACCTGTCCAATGCACTACGCCCCATTTTTATTCTTATAGTTATTTTACTCTCGCGGTTCGGATCTGCGGTCATTACATGCCCTAAGCAGATGTATTCCCTTACCACTTCCAACACTTCGCGCCTTTAGTGAACTCCTGTTTCTTTCTGAAACTGCTGAATATTACTTTGCATTTCTTCATATTATATTTTAGACCCACCATTCAACTTCGATTGTCTAGGTCCGTGATCCTGCTTTCCAGTTCAGCCCCTGAGTTATCCAGGCAGTCATCAGCAAAGCGGAGGCTGCTAAGGTATCCTCCATTAACTTCACATTAACTCCATTAACTGGCTGGGCACCCCGGATCAGGACGAATTTTTCTTTAACTGCGAAGTTTCTGAGAAAGCTGTATAGCTTTCCTTTGTAGCCGTTTGGCTGCGCTTGGGTGGATGTCAATGAGTAATTACTCCCTTATTATAAATCTACTCCACCTTGGGGGATTCCCCTGCACATTTTACCAACAGGGTGTTTCATCTAATAATTTACACCATTTTTAAAAATAGGCTTTTTGAGTTAAAGAGTGCTTTTTTCGGCATAACATTGTCAGCGGCGTAGTAAATCAGAATATAGCTAAGACGTTCTAACTAGCAGGCTGGCTAACTAGTACTCAATAGTTAACTTTTTAAATATTGCTGTTAGGCGCCCTAAATATTTAAGAGGCGTGTAGCCCACCGTCCGTAAGTAATATCCACCTCAGTTTTTAGAATTTCGAAAACTCGATAACCCTCAGCGCTGTGGCCCAACAAATTTTGGCCATTTCGACGCGTTACGTGCACTGGAGAGGTTGCTTTGCCTGCAAGCTTCTCGAAAGCGCAAGTATTTTGGCGCGATGTCGCCAAAGTTTGTTGGGCCACAGCGCCGAGGGTAACCGCGTTTTCGAAATTCTAGAAACTGATGTGGATATTGCGGTGGGCTACACGCCTCTCAATAATTAGAGAGCCTAACAGCAATAGTTAAAAAGTTAACTATTCAGTATTAGTTAACAAGCCTGCTAGTTAGCACGTCCTAGCTGTATTCTGATGTACTACGCCACTGACAATGTTATGCCAAAAAAAGCACTCTTTTAACTCAAAAAGCCTATTTTTGAAAATTGTGTAAAGTCTTAGGTGAAACACCCGGTATGTAGGTATATTAAGAATGAAGACGTTTCCATCCCCCTTCTTTCTTGGCGGGATTTCTATCATCATGTGCGTTACTTACGTGAGATCAAATTCATGTTGTATGGCCGCGACGTTTCTCTGGACTAGAGTTACCGCAACCAAACAACTACCTCCATGTGGAACCGTATTCGCGGGTATGAAAGGGGTGTAGCCTGCGAGACGGACGGGTGAGGTAGTTTCTTGAAGTGCAATTACATCTGGCTTGTTGACGACGTGTTTGACTCAGAAGAGCCGGTAGCTACGTTAGTCTTTGTATCCCCTGCAATTCCACTGACAAATGTTAAGGCACCGAGATTGCAGGGCCACGTTCGTGTTGGGGTTCTTGCAAAGTCTATAACACCGCACAATTCCAAGTATACACAAATCTGCTCACGACTGTGAACTGCGGCTTTCCTTTCTTCACAGCATCTTTCATGTCTTCCTCTACTTCCGCGACGCGCACTATTGTAACGCTGTACATTGGTCCTTTGAAAATTTTTGCGCATAACACCATATGTCATCTCAATGATACGAAACCGTTGTTTATTGCGTAGCTAGTATCGGTATGGTATTGGAATTTGATTGTAGAACTTGTATATGTGAGGCAGTTACTCCGCCTTTCCTTTCATCGTAATATAATTACTATTACTATTAGCCAGGCAGCCCTTAATCTCCGAATCTGTGCAAAGTAAGGCGAACCCTTGTCCTGACGTTCTGACACCTTCCGGTCTTTAGGGCTGCTGTAAATGCTCCGTTATACGTTTGAGAAGCAAAAACCTGTTGCTCGGTTACTTTTGGCAAAGGGGGTACATGCAGAGTCTGGCACAGCTAGCCACCTAGGCGAATTCTTGATGACTGGAAACGTCAGCGAAGTAAATGTAGGATGGTTTGCGGCATGTGTCCCATAAAAAAAAAGAAAATGTATACCTGCTCATCTATTGTGCAATAATAGTTTGACGTTTGCAAAGCTCTCCATAAACACCTGCACATGTGCTCCGAACCAGCCGTCAGAGACTCTTTGGGTGAAACATCTCAGGGCCGAATATGAACAGCAGCGTACACGGGAAACACCATCATCGTGTCGAAAGGTCAAAGCCCGCTATTGCGATCGCTTCACCGCAGTGTCGCAATAATCAAGTCGAGCAGCATTGTCGTTTTAGGCGTATATACGGTGCCCTAGCTTGAGTAAATCAAGAGTTAAAAAGAAAGCTAGTACTGACAGCGCGCACAAAATTAAAATAGCGTTGTTAGTGGTATTTGTGTGTTTTAAGTTTATACTGCTGAAATTTCACAGCTAAGAATGAGTACACAATTATCCCGAAGCTCGGAGATCGAGCAGGCTGATAGTGATTCGTTTTTAGGAGTCATGTTTTAGAGGAACCTCAGCTAGGTTCATCATGTAGACGATGTTCGTAATGAAGTCGCAAGATCCGCTGGTATACTGCATCGATATCCTAACCTGGTGCCTGTCTGGCTAAAGACGCAAGTGCACTTTTCGCTTGCCCAGGCACGTATGAGCTATAGCCTGCTGATATGGAACACCTGTACAACTAGCGATAGTGAAAAGCTGTCTGAGCTGCTGTGGCGAGCTGCAATATCGTTTCAACTCAGCGCTTCAACGCTGATGTGTACATACAACCTCCCTTCTTTATGGATTAATGCCGCCTTATTAGGCTGAACTTTTTTTGTATGAAATGAAATAACACGCAATTTTTCTGAGTTCCACAGATACCTTTACAGGGATACCGGTGAACGCTAGTGTCAGACACCACAGCTTGCAGGATGACCGGGAACAAATTTTGGAACACAGACATACAAACACTAAGAGAGGTTGCTCTGCAATGTATATCTAGATACGACTTACATTGAAAGGAGCAGCGGAGCAACATGCAGCATTAAGCACACAGTGCGTATCGTGGGCAAGGCGCATCTCCAAATAATTCGTGTTATATTTTCCTTTGTGCTTGCTGCTCTCCGTTCCTTGGACTTTCCGGTTTTTTAAGCATGAAATGCTTTTAGCTCCCGTTGTCGGCAATGTGGTGACGTCACGCCGAGACCGAGAGCCAAAACCGGGCACTGAATTCCACTCATCCGGGCACTGAAACGAGAACATCCGGGCACCGTACGAGATTTAACGAGACAAGATGAGAGCAAGAGGGGAGCTCCAGGGCGAGAAGAGCTTTTGGCTGAAAAACTGCTTCCGCGCCATCCCCAAGGATGGCGCTGCGGTCCTACACTCACGCATGTAAAAGACCGGCCGCTTGGCCTTCAGACGCGCTGCATATACATTATTTACAGGCCTGCGTTCCATCGTGTCCGCGTACGCTTCTGCATCGTCCTACATTCCAATACCACCACCGTCCCAGCTACTTGCTTAAGCCGAGCAATGGAACCTGATGAAAGGAGAGGTAGGAAACGTCTTGCGGAAAGCGATCGCTTTGCGAGTGATACGCCACAGCAGAAGACTGCTCGCCCCTGCCGACAACGCCATGATTATGCGGCCGCTCCCGAAAGTGACAAGGCCGCCACGGTTCGCGGCTGCCTACCTAAGCCCGCTCTATTGCAGGCGATCGTTTCGACGCAACAAGAAGAGTGCGGTGTGGTGTGTTGAACACTAGACCCATTTCAAGATTTTGACTAGAACCATCTACAACCAATGTGTTATGCCCGTAAACATTTCATGCTTACTCTACTCTCGGTTACGGGAGAGGCAGAGATTTTTGATCATCTTTTTTTGCTGCGTTAGCAGTGTGTGCGTGCATGCGTGCGCGCGCGCGTTCTGGTCGGTGCCCTCCGAGCACCCACCGGTAAAAATGCCTCTGTCAAATACGAGTTTACCCACCGCCCTCCAGAGGTTCCAACCACCTTCACGATCCAGAAGAAAACCTACCACAAGCCGACGCAGCTCAGGAAGGGAAAGAGTTGCAGAGATATAGCTTTCCGGATTAGCGCGTAAATCAGCGACAGACGTTATCGCTTCGGTTTAACCATAGAGCCCTGCAGTCTGCCATGGAACCACCCTCAGATTGCGCATTCCTCCTCTCTCACCAAAACCTCCCAAGCCACTTTTCCTCTCCCTCCTATCCCCAAAAGTGAAGAGGAAAATTTCGCTCTCTCCACTTTGCCAACGGCGCGGACATGTACTTAAATTAAATAAGTTCTATTAAATTATTTCTCTATTCAATGAAAGATCTCAGGGTTGGCCCTGTGGAACCCCTTGGTATAATGCAGGGCTCTATGTCTAAATCAAACTTTTAACAGCTTTCGCTGCAACAGCGACGGCGAAATACATTCCAAGGTGAAATAGGAAGGCGATCCATGTAAAAACCAAATGTACAACAAATACCACTCACGCAGAACCCTTGCATCACATCGTATAACCACGTGTGTATTTTTCATTCGATTTTATTTTCTTTCACTTATTTTAGTTTTTCTTAGTGCAATGCGGTACGGGCAATGTTTTTGCGTGACGCTCGATTTTTAAAGAGATAGTCTGTGTTATATTGTTATAGACCAGTAAGCGAGGAAGCTGACAGTGGCGCACGACGGAGCGCTCGCGCTAAGACCACAGCCATTAACTCATACTTCATCGTGTGGTCATGAAATCGTGTATTCATTGGCTTGCCAGCACGTTACAATATGACCGTATCAGCTGTGAGTAACTGATGTGACATTTGCCTTTTCTTCTCTGGTTTCGACCAGTATGGACTGCGATTGTTTTGTTTTTTTCAGTGTATGCACCATTTTTGTACACGCTGGCTCTTTCTCTGTTAAATTCTATTGCTGCTAGGGTGCCCGACGAGGCCAAGACCTCGTCAGATCAGTACGCTCCTTTTGCCTCACAACAAATAAAAATTTAAATCACGGCAGATAAGCGAAAAATTTTAGCTAGAAAGGTTTAGGATGTCGAGACGAAACACAAATGTGTGTAGTTTTCATTGCAGTAGGTTTGTCTTCAAATAGTTTTTCGCGCTATTAAAAAAGTTCTAGTTTTGTTATGGTGAAGCTTGATTAAAAGGAATTAAAAAAAACGCTCTAACCGGTGTCATTTAAGTATAACGGGCTGCTCTGAAGGAAAGATTACGCGTTCTGAACCTCCTGTACTAAAACTCCGCCTGAAGGGCATAACGCCATGGCGTTAACGGCTGTTAATGTCCACATATGCGGAATTGGTCATTCTCTACACTCTACGTTCATAGATCGCTGGGGGGGTTCTCATACCACTCCTGGCGCAGTGGTTAAGCAATGCGCCACTGCCCTGCGATGGCAGGTGCTGTCACCGTTGGGGCTTATGCGACCCAGATTGCTCTTCGCGAGCAACCTCTGGCGACCAGTTATTCATTCAACTGCCTCCTGCCACAGTGGGCCGTTTTCTCGCAATTCGATGGGCAGGTTGTGATGACGCCAAACGGTCACGTGACCTAGGTGGCCCACCTGCTCCCTAGGTTGCTTCTCTGGTGATGCTTCGTGGATTTTTCGCTCACGGTCAGTGACGCCGACGACGACGCCGACGACGACGCCGGCTTTTCCGCGACACGAGCTATTTAACTCTATCGCGTCAAAGCCAGCGCTCGCGGATAGCGCAGCAGCTGCCCTTTCATTGCCCTTTTATTAGACTTCTCAGGAGGAAGGGAAAAATATAAAGGAAAAAGAGGGAACCCGGACCAGCGGAACTTTCCAGGCTTAAAGTCAATACAAGATAAATGAAAAGGACGCTGTCGCACTCGTGCTTACTAGCCTCCCCGCGGACAAGACCCAGTTGCGCTTGCCGCCGAGCGAGAAGCTGATCGGCGAAGCAGCCAGACTGAGGAACAGCGGGCGATGAAAACCTCGCAGGAGCCAGAGCAGCGCCAGCAACAACACGTAGAGGGCGAACATTCAGCTTCCGAAACTGCCGTCTGGGACATGTTCGTGCTACGAGAGCAAAGCTGGAGCGAGAGCGGTCAGGAAGCGTCAGCGCGAAGCAGCCTCCACCGCCTCCCGCCGATTGTGTAACTGGGCCATTGCCGTTTAGCCAATTTTTAGAGCTCTTCGGCGCCCGTTTCGCGGCGTCGCTGTCGCCGTCGCCGTTGTCCGTTGTAACCAGGAGCTTGGAAAGGAGAGGGTAAAAGCGCAACCTCCTCCCCTCATTAGCAACCGGCGCGCCGGTGGGGGACGTAGCTGTGCATAGCAACCGTGACGTCACACAGTAGCGGTAGAACGAGCGCGCGCGCGTCGGCGGTGACAGCTACACCACCGCTCCTTCGCCAGATGTCTCGTTGCAGTCGAGTGAGTGAGACGCATGGCTCCGAAGCGGCCCAGTGATTCCGCGCCAAGCGGTTCGGGGAAGCGGCAGTGGGCTGACCACAAGGCTTTCGCCAAGCACACTTTAGAATTTCCAAAGTGACTTCGGTATTTTTTTGGAGGAAAGGAAATGCGCAATATCTGTCTCACACATCTCGGGGGACACCTGAACCGGAGGGAAGGCGCATAACTGCCCTCTGGGAACAGTGGACACCTCAATCGTGATTTAAGCTACGTGGCGGTAGTGACAGATGTGCGCTGCTTGTTTTAGCATTGACAACGTTGTGCCAGAAACGCTGCCACCTGCCAGGGCGGGTGGGGACTTTAATATAGATATAAAGACAAGCGGGAATTTCTTACTACTTATGCGGGAGAACATCCCGTTCCTCTCGCTCGTTACGGCTCCCACAGCTGTGACAACGTAGCGCAGACCTCGTCTTGAACCAGGCATTGGTGCAGCAAATCGAGCATATATCAATCTATTTCTCCGTCCATAAAGCTTCCTTCATGACAGTCAAGAACTGTTAGTGGAGTGTTTCTTGAAAAAGGAAAGTGCGTTAAAATGACAAGTTGTCTGTAATTGTACATACATGTCTTGCTCGAATTCTTTGCCTCAATCTATCGAAAAGCTGAAACAGCTGATGAGCTGCGCTCAAATTTTGCATTAGAAAGTAACGTAATTGTCGGCATTTTATTTTTGTTCATCTCGGGGTTACCGCGAGCTTTCTTCAGAGCGAACAGAGTTCAGTGAAATGTTAGGCTGTCACGGCGCCACACTTACGCCGAGAACACGTGTGCGCGCTTCGTCATGTGCATTCGTAGATCAGTCACCGGTGCTCTATCAGTCATACAGAGCCGGCGCTCGCGACCCGAAAATCACGAAGGCCTGTATCTCGGTAAGCCGCGAATGACACAGCGCCCACGCCCGTGCCACTATTAGCCAAGTGATCTCGAACCTGGTGACTGCCGCCATGCGTCGCACACGTAGTTCGTAGCGCCCGTCGGACCACTCCAGACAAGGATGACCGGCTCTGTGCTACGTGTTGTAGCGCACCGTGGTTCAGTGCGATTGCAGCTGCGCTGCGAATAAGCAAAGGAGAGTGTCGAAGTAGAGGTATGTAGCCGGCTGAATTTTTTTGTTAAAGCTGTTTGAAACATTCGCACTACTTTCTTTTTTAAGCGGTCGTGATGTTTTCGTGGAAATGCACTGTGTTTTCTAGACCACTGGTAGGAATGTTCATGTTACACGCAACAATCTGCCAGCTTATTTCACAGGGGGCGGCCTCAAGTCCCTCACTTTGTTCGCACCTTGATGAGCACACTTTACGGCTTCACCGCCCGCACATCTTCCGTTCTCGGTGCTCTATGGGGCAGTTACAATCCAGCAGCATTCAAGCAGTGACCTTCGTATTGCAATGCAGGCAGCTTCTCAGTAGCCGTGCAGCAGGGATCCCATGGACTCGCGGCGGAGGCGAGGTCACCGAGGCATTGTCTACTGGCTTCGTTTTGTGCTTCATGAAGCTGTACGCTGGTCTGACGTCATGCCTTTCTTTGCCTGGGCGCTGCTAATCGGCATCTCCAGCTTGGCACCTCTCGTCATAATGCGCTACAAGAAAGCGGCCGAAGAAACGTCGAAGTTCGCCATCCCCTGGAGTCCATGGTATGAACGCGACCTGCCGGGCGATTACCTAGACGATGATGTAGACAACCCTCGTATTCTTCTGTGGTCTGTACCCACGCTTGAGTGGGAAAAAGAGCCGCTGACGCCCCACGCTGAGCGCGTACTGCAGTCCTGTCCTGCTCGGAATGACCGCAGGACTTGTTTTGTCACCAGGAATAGGGAGTATACCTGAGACGGGCCGACGCCATTCTTTTTGATGCCGATAACCTGAACAACTACGACTACCCGGCGATTCGACACCAAGGGCAGGTCTGGGTTATCAGGACTCGAGGTCAACCTCCGATGATCCCCTCGTACGACTTGTTAGTATGGCTGCGAAGTTCAACTGGTCAATGTCTTACAGCATCGACGCTGACGTGACTGTGCCGTACAAAATGTGGGCTCCTGTGCCGATGGGGCTCTCCTACGAAAGCCTCAATCAGATCATCAGTATGAAAAGCACTGCTGCCGTGTGGTTGGTCAGCGACTGCGAGGCCGACCGGCTCGCCGAGCAATCAGTCGTTAAACTCAAGTAGATCAGGAACGACTTCGAGTTTGCCAGTTTCGTCGCAATGGCCCCTTACTCCAGAATAATCGGCAATTGTGGCGGTGAAGAGTGCAAAAACCGCCACGTGTGCTTGAAAAGTTTCCAAAACGAGTACTTCTTCCTGTTTGTCGTCGAGAGCTCCCCATGCTTTGAACACCCGCATCAGATAATGTTCGATGCTCTCGAGTACTCCCTCATACCCATCTACTTTGGAAGCTCAAGCCTCGGAAGCACGGTGCCACCATCCTCGGTTTTTGAAGCCACCGCGGCACCTTCAGTGATGGAAGTCGTGGATGCAATTATTTACAATTGCGTCCGTACCGAACGTTACCTTGATAGCATGAAGTGGAAAGAGAGCTACGGAATCGTTTCGCCCAGAAATGACCTGTGCGCATTGTGTGACGCCCTGTATGAAAAGAGGAACCGGACCACGAGCGACGTCTTGCAGCGGTGGAGGCGGGGCTTGGAGTGCAAGGAGCTGCCCGCTGAGAAGGTGTATCCCCTTGCCACTGGAGACATGCTTCGTCGCTATCCCCATAACAATGCAGACACGCTTCTTCGCGACATTCGCAACCTTGAAAAGATGTGAAGAGAGTGACTATATTGCAAAATGCAATACACGGTGGAGCCTAAAAGAATGAAGTTTGTTGCAGAACGTACATCAGTCTCAAAAATATGACATTATGCTACGAAAGGTACCCATATATGCTTCTTTCTGCACGAGTTAATGTGTTTGTGTGTGTGCAACGCTTTTAGTGCTTATTAAACAAAATCTTATCCCAATTTTTGACAAGTGATTGTGTATGCCGCAATAAAAGAAAGTAACGGCCTTCAATTGACCATTATTAATCTCAATACAATGGAGCATGTTCAGGCAGCAGAAGGCAGCCCATGGCGGCGGGTTGCTTTGAGAGCGGCGTGTAAGTTCTGATAGTGATAGGGGCCTGACGCGGGGCGCGGTTGTCACTCTAATCGCGAGCACCGCGCAAATGAAAAGCTTGCTTGTCATCTGAAGCGGTGACCGTCTGCGACCCTTATTCTGTTTGCTGTGATCAAAGCAGTGGGCGCGGCAGAAAGTTTGCATGCTTCTCACGCAGGCTCCATTTGTGCGCAAACATTCGGGAGCGCCCTGTTAGCGTCTCTATTGTCAAAGCCTATCACATCAAGCGAAAGCGGCGAATCACTCGCTTTCCTCTTCTTCTATCTTGCCGTTTCCCGCTCGCTAACTCTTTTGCCTATCAAGGCTTAGGCTGATCAAAGCGCGCCGCTTTTTCGGAAGGTGTAGGAAACAGCGCGGCACCGTATTTTGAATAAAACCTGCTAACTGACGAAGTGACGTAACGCGGGACTCCCACAGGAGCACGTCGGATCACTGATGTCCTGTGAACAAGGCGTCCGCACTGTCGCCATTGCAAAGAGGATGATCAGACATGCATTGATAATAGCGGAGGCTTCCGTCCTGTCATGTATACTATCGGGGACAAAAGTAACTGACCGCGCCGTGCCGCACTAAAATAAATATAACCGGAAAAGTTCCCGCGACCGTCGGCGGGACGCCGGCACGACCGCCATATCCGGTTCAGCAAGGATAGAGCGCCGGCCGCTGATGTAGTTCGACGTGGATTTTAAAAGGAATAACTCGTGTTGGACGGCTTTGGAGTGCTTTTAGGGCTGTAACTAAAGCATGCCGTTACTCTATCTCTAACTAGGTAATAGTACACTGCAGTTATTTTCTTGCGAGATTGCAGATTCGACCTTGACAATAAACCGACGACTGGGGATCTCTACAGCGTGCTGTTGTGGGAATAATGCAGAACCATTGGTTTGCCAATACTTGGGCGTGCGCAGTTTCAACTATCACTAATTTACTCTTTGGAACATGGATGGGCAGGAAAGATAGGTTAAATTTAAACAGTGCTAAGACAGGTACGTGTTGGCTCTGCATCTGTGATTGCTGCACGCTACTAAGAGACATAAGATGCACGAGACAAAAGACACTCGCACGAATAAAGCACTTTGAGTGCTCACTTATTGTTTTGCCTTGCGCGCTGTGAGTGCCTGAGTATCGCACAGTAATCAGAGATTGGCAACTGTAAACGAATTAATTTTCATCCTTTTTTCCGTATCGCAAACGATCAGCTCGCGAAAAATTGGTCCTACGAATGGTATGGCAAAAAAGACGGAAATTAGGAAAAAAGATAACGACCCACGATTACGGTACTCCCTAAGTGTAGTTTGAGCGCAGCTTGATTTTGTGATATATTGCAGCAGAAAACTTCCGAAGGGTTGCCGATTTGTTGCACAAGCCGCCTAAACTTTCGCAATGAACGAACGTTCCTCACTGGTGTATGGAGCAGTGCAACTCTTGCCCGGTTGCAGCGTCCCCTCCCGCGTTTGCCTCGCCCGGCGAGAGCGCCTTGCAATGTGCTTGTTTCACTGCTTCACTGAGGAACGCTGAAGCCACAAATGATTCGTCTTTGTTTGAACACGTGACGTCAACGTAAGGCGCGTATATAAATGCCGCGTAACAGCGCATGCCTCATTAATCATGGAAGAAGAGGAGTTGGGACCATTTGTCGAGCCATGCCAGAGCTGCCGCTCGACCTTTGGGCTTAACCGCGGCTAAACCGTGCCTGACTTTTTTCATAAATCCTCCAATCGGTGCCGCCTTTAACGGAGGGGTTGCAAGGGTATATGCCTGCCACCTACATGCCGCCCGCTGCGACCCCGGGAGTCCGTCCAGTTTTCAAGAGCCCTGGCGCCGCGCCTTCGCCGCTGTCACGGGCAGCCCCTTTTCCAGCAGCAGTCCCAACCAGGCGTCTCCACCCCCATGACGTCATCATGGCTGGCGCAGGTCCTGCTGCGTCACGTGTTTTCCGTTCACCGCCCCCGTATGCGCACTGCTTTTAGTTCATCCTCAGCACTGGCTTCTCGGCCGACGATATCGTCGACGCCATCGAGGCAGTTGTCGGCCTGAAAGGGCTGGAAAGCCTCCAGCACCTAGGACGCATGAATGCCTGCGTCGCCATGGCCTCGCGCTGCGGCGGCCCATAAGATCCTCGCGAAAGACTCCTTCAGCCTGAACGGCACCTATGTGCCTGTAGCCTTCGTGGGCCCCTCCGCAGTTCACGTGACGGCTTTTCGAGTGCCGCTATTCGTGGGAGATGCGACACTGGCTTCGGCGCTGACCCCAACGAGAAAGTGCTCGATATCACCCACTCGGTCCTCAAGGGTTGTCGCCACATCAGCAGTGGTCAACGGCTTGTCCCTATCGAAATGACGCAGGTGTTTAACTTCATGGCCATCCAGGACCACCTTGTTATGTTCGACTACCATGGCGACCGGAAGGTGTGCTTTCGCTGCGTGCAGGACGGCCACATCAGCCACGGTGGCCCAAGCAAAGACAACGTGGCCATTGAACCGCGGTCAACGCGGCCGTTCCAGCGTCACCTGAGGACACGGAGCTCACGACCAGCAGTCCAAAGGAGCCCAAGGTCGCCACGATAAAGGCCAGGCCATGACTTGCCGCCTTATCCCGTCGTGTTGTCCTCCGTCAGCTCGAGCAGCGTAGAAGACTCGAGCATAACGACATGGAGACGGTTCCTGCCAGCGACACGTTGTTTCGCCTACCAGGCGACCTTACGTGCAAGCAACGCGAACAGCACAGCAACATAGCCGAAGGCCGTCCGGAAGAGCAAGCATCAGGGCTGGAGACTCCTGATTGAGTGGAAGACCCCGGCCTACCCTCATCGGCTGGCCAGCTTATCCCATCAGCGACCCAGCCACCCTCCTCAGCTTCAGTTCTGAGCACCACCACGGCCACGCAGGAACCGATGCGCGCTGCCAGAGACGCCGTCGAGGCGATGGGAAGAATAGACATGAACAGCCTAGAGCGCAAACGCACCCACCCCCTCTCTTCGCCCTTGGAAGACCCCCAGGATAAGGCTGAACCTTTGGTTTCAAAATTGCTATGCGCGACAGAGTCCGCCCATGGCGGGGCCCCGTAGTTTTGGCGCCAAAATGTCGGTGCTCCTGGCTATCAGGACAGCTGCTGTGCATTTTCTCTCCCTGAATGTCCAGGGCTCAGGAATTTCGGTTCATAGACAGAGCGATGTTTTGCTCTTCGCTCGGGTGAGAAGCACCGACACCCTGTAGTTACAAGAGTGCAATTTTCGCTCCTTCCTCGTGCATAGTTTCGCCTCCCGGTTTTCTGTTTCTGCATATGTTTCATTGTACGATTCTGTTGCGTCTGGCGTCGGAGTCGTTTTTGTTAAACCCTTACCTGCGTGCGGGTGCGCATTGTACTTTTGGGCTGGATTGCCGCGCTCTAGCCATGCTCTAGCGGTTGATTTTACTCTTACCCAGTGATGGGCGGGGCCCTTGGTTGTGTACGCGCTGGCGCAGTGCTCTAGTTCAGATTTATTTTTTTGCCGCCTTGATTCGTTTGTTTCATTCTGCTCCACTTTTGTTGTCAGAGGTTTTGTGACTTGGACACTGTGCGTGACCTACGCTGGCCTGGACAAAGTCGGCACTATGCCGGCTCCCGCGCGCTACGCGTTCTCGCTGTTCATTTGCGCTTGCCAGACGCATAGATGCAACCGCACGGTGTTGCGTTTGGAGCGACGTGAGAGACAGGGTGGTCAACCAGTTGGCTCGGTAAGTTTTTTCCACCATAGCTATTTACTTTTGTTGTCAGTTGTGAGGTCCACTCGTTCCCTGCGGGACCTCGATGTTTATCCTATCACCGACCTCTGTCAATCCGGCTGGACTGTGGTGGGGACACTCCACGTACTGGTACGTGGCGTAAGTACATCAACCTACTGACAGACCCACAGTGTGTGGCGAATCTGCGCACGACGCTGGTTGCTTCGCGCGAGGGCTTAGCCGCCATTGATTCTTGGGACGCGCTTTATGCTCGCTGGCACGTGATTCTGGTAGCGATCGGTCATGGCCATAGACTTCGTGTAACGCAGGCACTGAATGACACCCTCGCGCGCATCCGTTTAGTGCAGGGGGGAACCTCCTTTACCATGCGCGATTACCCGAGTGCCCTTAGAGCCGGTTATCACGTGTTTCCTACTGCGCCAGTCATCGTGGGCAGCTATAGCCGCGCGCTCCAGCTCGGGCGGCCGGTATCAGATCTGTTTGTGCTGAGTCCCGTGCACCGTGGTCCCGTGTACGCAGGCACAGCTGAGGAATTCGCTCCCGCCTCTGCCTTTCGTGACGCTTCCAGACAGCACACGGAGTGAAAGCGCGTCCGACATGTGCGCAGTTTTTGCGTGCGTGTTTCAGAACACATCCGACTTTCCAAGTATACACTGTGAAGCTATATAGTATTCCTTGGCACACTTTGTTTCTTTCATAACCGCAAGGTTCTGAAGTCACCTTATTTGTTCGTTTCAATAAACCTCTCTAATCCACAGTAGTCGCTTCTGCGCAGGGGGTCACGGCAGTCGTTCTAAGCATGACGGCTATTGTAAACGCGTTAAGGAAGTAATTGCGCAACAGCCCGCACAAACTGAACGCGCCCGCTCTTGCCTGTCCGCGCCGTACCGTCTTTCTCAGCTTTCCACACTACGCTTCCGCCTTCCTCTCTTTCACCACTAGCCCCTCCACCGCTTTTTCATGCTCGCCCTCCCATAATTCTCGCCCTACTTCCAGCCTTCACCGTGCTTTTGGCTTTCGCAATCCAGGAACGCGCTGCGCTCTAAAAAAGTCTCCGATATCCGAACGTTGATCCTGGCTTCAATTCGGCAGTAATGCGGTGACAACTCCGCGTTGTCTGTTTCCCTTCCTGAAAAGAATGCAAAGTCGCTCCTGTAAATGGTTCTTTCCCCAGCTCACGGTTGACCCGATTAGTGTACGGAACTGCAAGGAACGCATTCAAAGGGCAGCCTATCTGACATGCCGGTCGAGTTTCTGTTCATTATCTCTTCCGCTTTTACTTCCACCCTCATTCTCTAAGTGAAATGTCTTTTCGCGGCTCTGCGAGTCGGATTCTTTATTAAACGAGGTTACTTTACGAAGTAAATGGGAGTTTGTGCCCTTGCTGAAGCTTGGAAATTCAGAAGGTGTTCTAATTCTGAAAATTTCAATCAGTCAATCTTTTTTTTTCTTTCACGCCACTGTGAAAAGAAGCCAAGGTAAAATGTAGTTTATACAGCACCTTTCTGGCGCAGTCGGTGCTACAAGGGAGCCACTCAAGGAGCTTGAACAGTGTTTCGCGAAAGGCAGTGCTGCATTAAACTGCGACATCCGCTGAAGTTAAAGAGGCTCGAAGCGAAGTGGAACATCTTTTGCGCGTCGCATCGCCAGTATGACAATAACGGTCAGCAACGATGATGCTGGCGATGAAATGAGGAGATTTTGAATTTTTTAGCGTTTAGCATCATTAACCAGAGGTCATACCATTCAGGGACGCGCATGACGGAAGCCAGCATCCGCCGATTATTCCATGGCATAAAGATAATTGATAAAAAGCAGAAGAAAAACAACCAAATGCCGCTGGTGGGATCCGAACACAGGACCTCCGAATTTCGTGTCCTTAGCTCTGCCACCTGAGCTACGGCGAATGTTACTACAAGATGTTACTACAGAAAAAAGTGACATGGTTATCTGTGAAACACAACAGGGTGCTTCGCTGGGGTGGGCACGGGCCCTTTAAAGGGCCCCTGCCCACCCCATCGTCCCTCTCTACCTCACTTTGAGCGAGCCTCCTCTCCTTCCATTCCCTCCTCGAAATTTTTCTCTCCCGCTCCTCGTCGAGTAGGCTCGGCAAGGCAAAATCACCCCTTCCTTCTCCGGTGTAAGCCGGAGGCGTGGTGTCTGTGGAGTGCGTCACAGGGCGACGTCATGGCCCCGCCTTCAATAGAATTCTTTTCTTGGTTTTTGCATTTTCTCCGCACACTGAACGATCGAGAGGCGCGATCGGCTCAACCACCTAGACTTGTTAGCGAGCGCATCCTTTCATACATCTGTTTGTCAATCCCAGTTAACGAGCCACCTCTTCATTTTCTTTTAGGCCTCCCCACCGTTTCACGAGCGGAGGGGCGGAAGTCGGTTGTGTTCGAAACACACGGTGAAGCGCGGACCCGGCAACCGCCCGTTTGCTTTTCTCCATGCGTGTTTGTGTTCTGTGTGTTTGTGTCTTTTCTCCGCTCCAAAGCATATGTCATTCATTGGAGTCAAGGCGTACGCAAGATGCACGAAAGATAAGCGGTGTGTGTGCGGAGCGGTCAAGTGGGCGAGCGAGGGAAAGGCTCTGCTGCACTAGTAATTAAAACCTTGTTTTGGGGGGCTTGCATAGAAGAAAAAAATCTGAGAAGGGAGCGCGTACGCAGAGCGTCTCGTGAGGTGATCACGGCGGGGGGAGGGGGGGGGGGCGAACCAACTCCCTCAGTTTTACTATTTTTTACTTTTTATGGCAAGGATTCAAGGCTGTCGCCGCACGCTCCCTCCGCAGTTTTTTTTTTCCTTCATGCGGGTTTGTAGGCATGAGCCAGAACAGAAGGCGCTGCGGAAAGCGTTGTGCAGACGACGCGACGCCAAGGCTACGCCCAACCTTCTCCCGTCAATCAGAACGATGCACCAATGGAGTGCCTTTAGCGAAAGTAGCCCCCCATGACGTCAGCGGGGTTCAGAGTAGTGGGCCGGGCCCGTTTTTGTTGAAGGAAATAACGAGCGGGCTTTGATTTGAATTTTCGCAGCTTTTCGGGGCGCGCATGGCTGTAGTATTTTGCAGAGGTTATCTTCGATGCCTCATCTATGCAGTGGGCTTGTTTTTCAAAAATGTCCGGACCCTGGGCAGTGGCCCTTTAATCTCCGAATCTGTGCAAAGTAAGGTGAACCCTTGTCCTGACGTTCTGACACCTTCCGGTCTTTAGCGGTGCCGTAAAGGCTCCATTATACTGTTGATCAAATCTTTAGGGGAATCCCCCAAGGTGGAGTATATTTGTAATAAGGGAGTAATTACTCATTGGCATCCACCTGAGCGCAGCCATACGGCTACAAAGGAAAGCTATACAGCTTTCTCAGAAACTTCGTAGTTAAAGAAAAATTCGTCCTGGTCCGGGGTTGAGAAGCAAAAACCTGTTGCTCGGTTACTTTTGGCAAAGGGGGTACCTGTATATCCGAAGGCTGAAATAGAACGTGACATTACCCGTCGCGGTGGCTCCAGTGTCTATGGCGTTCGACTCCTGATCCCAAGGTCGCGGGATTGAATCCCGGCGCAGGCAGATGCATTTCGGCGGAGGCAAAATGTAAAAACGCTTTTCTGCTGTGCGATGTCAGGGCATATTAAAGGGTCCCTGAAAGGGGTGTCTGAGGTTGGCAAACAAATACTTGCATTATGTAGAGCGTAGGCCACTGAACGTTCATGCCGCGTACAATACATCAAAGGCGAGTAGATAATTTATAATACATTTTCAAAAACTACCTCTCCCGAGCCTCGCGGCGACCAGCGGCGGTGAACTTCCGCCCGAATCCGTACTCATTACGTCAGTTTGTACTCTTTACGTCACAAGTGCTGCGCTATGATTGGTTCGCGGTGCCAACGTGAAATCACGCATTTAACAAACTAGAAGCTCTAGATACTTCACACTCTTACTCTTTTCGGAAACATTTCGCATTTCAGCCAGCAGAGTTGTCGTTTATATGCATGTTTACGCAGTTATTGTGTGTTCGGTGTCAGAAATTAGTACTGCACTTCCGGTTTACATTGTTGTCGTCTGCTCGTACCGCTTGTGTCACTCCGCCGGCGTCGCCGTCGAATCGAATATCGAGGTGCGGTTCAGTCACCGCGCTACTGATTTCTTTCGTGACCTCCGTCGCATGCTCAATCGAAATGAATCGGCCGTGCTGTGTCATTGATTGCAAAGCCAGGGACCGGCAAGATATTGCCCTTCGGCACTGTCTGCCGAAAGATGGAAGTCAGCGAGCTGTCGTCGTCGTCAGGATTCAGCGCCCGATTTCTGAACGGCGTGTCCTTAAAAACTTGGCCAACGCGCCGCACCGATCGTCGCTTGCGAACTGCCGCCCCACTACAAGCAGGGACACACGGAGCGGTGAGCATCGCTGCGCCACTCTACCCAAGCTTCGCTCACAACCGGTGTCGCAGTCGCACTTCGCCGCCGTGCAGCAATGCCTGAGCGCTGCTTGGGATGGTGTACAAATATCACAAGGCAAGATCGCCTTGTTATCAGAAATACTTCTCGAGCAGCGACAAAGCATGCCTGCTTATGTTGCGAGCTTTCGGCAACGGCACCGCTCGCGGGCGCTCCGGGCGACGAGCTCTGCTGCTGCCTGGCTGCCGTGGTCGTCGCTAGGCCTATTGCCTCTTTGGCATCGAAGCTGCAGCGGCCGGCGCTTCGGAAGTCGCCTGAGCTATAATAAAAGGCTTACTCTACACATCGCTTTGCAGTCAACAGCATCATCTCACAATAAAATAATAGTATGGTCACTTCTCGCGACTCCTTCAGCAGCGAAGCGAGCGGGCGCCAGGCGAGCCGGACCCCACGTCGGGCCAGCGGCAGCTGCGAGACGGTTCTGGCAAGAAATTTGCTCGTATCACAGTTGTTACCTTTACCAGCAGCTCAGTATTGGTCAGCGATCCTCAAAAATGACACATTTTTCACATTTCTTATCCCAGGGTTTGTTATTTACGTCAAAAACACACTTTAGCTCGTTTTTATGACGCCGGCAGACGGGACCCAGGCTGGCCGGCCGGCCGGCATGCTCGGCGTACATCACGTTCGCACAAGAAAATGCAAAACAGCCATGATACCAGAGAGGATGCTTCCTAGATTCGAGCAACGAAAATATGTCTGTGCAAAAGTGGATCTTTCGGCAACGACACCGCCTGCGGCAACGCCGCGCGACGAACTGCGCGCTGGTCCCAGGCTGCCCTAGTCGTCGCTAGGCCTATCTGGTTTCGCATTGAAACCGCAGCTGACGGCGCTTCGGAAGTCGCCTGCGCTATAATAAAAGGCCTACTATTCACATCGCTTTACTGCGAACTCGTCCCATAATAAAAGATATGTTCGATTTCCACAATGCCTTCAGCAACGGAGCTAGCAGACGTACGGTAGGCGAACCGCACCAAGTAGCAGCAGCACCAAAGCGGCTGTGGGATGAAATTTGCTTGTATCGCAGTCATCACTATTACCAGCTACTCGGTATTGGCCAACGATCGTCAGAAATTATGCATTTTTGACATGCATCTATCCAAGGGCTTGCTATGGACGAGAACAAACAATACTAGCGCGTTTTTCAGTCGCAGGCGGCCGGCATCAAGGCTGGCAGGCCGGTCCGGCGTGGCTCGGCCCCGAGCGCCCTGAGCAGCGCGCTGTACGGCACCATGACGCTGCCGCTCTCCGAGCTCGTATTGGCTCCCGCTTCCCGTCGTTGCGTTTTCAGCGCGCGGCTCGTCGTTGACATCCAACAGGTTGGACGCAGGAGACGAGCTGCGATCGGTCGTTACGACGTCGTTCACAACGGCGCGCCGCAGCGAATCGCACACACTTTTCGCACATATGTCCCCGCCTTAAGGCTGAAATCCCATTTCGGCACTCATCCGCAAAAGTCGTTCCTTCAGCTCGGGGTCCATAGTACGAGAGAAGCCGCAGCGACGGTTGCGAGATAGGTGAACACAGCAGACAGCGGGAAAGCGAGCGAGCGAGCGAAAGAGCGCGTCAACCGGAAGTAAACAAACCGATCTCGTCGATGACGTATTTGTGGGCGGAGCATGGTCCCGGCCTGTAATCTTTTTTTTTTTTATGGTCCGCTCCGGTGTACGAGTTGAGAGGGAAAAGGCTGGTGGTCATTTTTAATAGCCATTATCTCTGGTTCCACACGAGGTAGATCAAAAATTTTTGCGGTAGGATGATGGATCGTTCAATATCTATCAATACTTCGACTTCTCTTTGCCTGCATGGACACCGTTTCAGGGACCCTTTAAAGCACCCCAGGTGGTCTAAATTGATCCGGAGCCCTTCACTACGGCATCCCTCCTCGCCCATATGTCACTAAAGGACCTTGAACCTCACATACAGCATACCCCCGCTCTTCCCACTAGGGCATGTTCTTCGCTTTCTTCCTACAGTGGTGCTGCCTGACGAAGCAATGGCAAATGCGTTCTGGGCACGTTCTTCGCGCCGATGATATTCATTTGCAATTAGGTGGGAAATTTATTTTAACTGCACCCAAAGACAGGCTACCCGCTTCAAACAAGCTTCTTTCCTCCGTTATCTTATGCCTGATTAAAAGAGAGAAAGGCGTCTGACACGCGCTGCGCACGTGCGCATGTTCTTCGCAGCCCCGTCAGATAACACTGATAATGCTAGAGACACCACGCCCGCGCTTCCCCTGAGACTCTCGTTTCTCTTCCGCTTTCTGCGGTCACGATTTTTTAATTTTTTTTAACTTAAACCTGTGATAACAGAAATCCAGAGAACTCCGCTTCCACTTTTTTAATAACTGTTCAAGAAATCATGCCATCCTTCACGGTTTATTTGACGTAATCACGTGCGCTTCTCATGCCTAAAAACCATGTTGGCGATAACACGTAGATGCAAAGTGCCGTGAACGTGAGTTCACTTCTGTTCGGCGATAATTTACAACAAATAGTAGCCCTCCAGGAGCCAAGAAAGCGGGTCATCTAGGCACGACATTGTTCAGTCCCCTCAAGCATACCGTGTAATTTTATTCTTGTTTTGAAACAAGCCTTCCACCAAAGTAACAACGAACGTCGATCCACCTTCATTAAACCTACTTTCCTCAAGGGTTCGGTAAGTGTCGCAGCCCCTTTGTCTCAGCTGCCCCTTCTGTGTCATGATCGAAGCATTATATTGCACCATCTACAGTGCCTGAGAAAAAAAAATAGGTTCTAGTATACGTAATTAGTTGTGAGCGCAAACTACAAATCGCTACGACTACAAGGATCTGCATGTGTTCACTGAATGCGCAGTACCCAGTGGTGCTTCCTAATAGCGGAAAGCCTAACTGTGACATTTTTTTTCAGGGTGTACCCCTTGTCATGGATCCCCTGTGCGAAGCGATGCAGGACGCTCGAGACGTACTTGCACGACAACTACGACGAGCCAGAGATTATTTGCGTTCGTGGAAGGAGCGCCATCCCAACCATTTATTCTTTTTTTGGTCACTCATCACTGTTCTCGTGGTGTTCTGGGGTGGCTACGGCTTTACGCACGCCATTAAATTCTGCACCCTCCCGAAGAAAATCCTTGAGAATTGGTCGCCCTGGCAGACGCGCGGTGAAGACGGCAATGCATCTCACCCCCGAATTTTGCTGCGGTCGCCGCTTCACCAAAGAGGAGGAAAGTCGCCGCAGTACATTGACTTCGAAACACCCCGATGTCCGCCTGCCAGCCATTCCGACATCTGCCATGTTACTAGGGACGGCAACCTCGTCAGTAAGAGCGACGCCGTCGTGTTCGATGACAGCGTTAGTTCTGCCGACCTTCCACCGTACCGGCACCCGGGCCAACTGTGGGTCTTCTGGACGACTGGTTCTCCTCTCGGGGAGCCTTCGCAGGACGTCCGCAGGGCTGTGCCGCTCTTCAGCTGGACCATGGCTCTCACTCAAGACGCCGATGTCGTCATCCCTCACCAGAACTGTACGAAGACAGCGCCTGCCCCTTCCCCGCCAGATCTGCATCGTATCGTCTTGAACAAGACGAGCCCAGCTGTCTGGATAATGAGCGAGTGCGAGAAAGAGGAAATCAATCGCGCCAAGGACGATGTGCTAGCAAACAGCCATTGGCGGTGTACGGAACGCTTTGCGAAAGATTTGATGAGAAACGCTCACGTTGACGTAGTCCCAAACTGTGGCCTCGAGCTATGTTCGTCTCGAGACGAATGCTTGAGCATCTTGGAAGTTGTGTACAGAGGGCAAAACACATGCCTAGAACAACCAAACTCCGTGTTCCGCCGTTCCCAAAGCCGCTGGGACAAAGAAGGAAAAAATTGACGATTAAATTCTATGAGTTTAACTGCACATGTTTACATCGAGACCATTTTTAACCAAATCTTATCGCTAGCTATCGCGTGATCAGCCCGAAACAGGCTCAGAACGTGTTCTAGACATGCGTTTTGCCCTCCGTAGTTCTTCATCTTCATAGTGGAGTCCTCCCCCTGTTTCGAACACGCGGCCGAAATGATTTACGAATGCCTAAACTACCATATCGTGCCTGTATACTTTGGCGCAACCAGTTTGAGGAATTCGCTTTCACCGTACACTTTCATTGATACTACGCAACTTAAAACGGAAGCGAACATATTGAAGAGTCTGTTCATGATCCAAAATTCGTACGACCTTTACTCTGCGTTTTTTTCTGCAACGACGCCATTTTCGGATCACCGCGGCGCCAAATGAACTGTGCGCGTTGTGCGACGCGCTGTATGTCCCACCAAAGAAAAGCGGGCATTCCGATAATCGCCGCTCCACAACTTCCTCATCCAAACCTCTTCCGGTTGCCTGAGGTTTAAGGTTGCCTTCCCAGAGCCTTTAGGCGTTTAAAGGTTGACGCAGTTATTCTTTGTCTCAAAACTGTGCAGTGAATCATACGCCTGATTACACTAAGCGATATCCAGGAATGTTTGCTTCAGGTTAATTCCCCCAACCTACCAGTTTTACAAACTGACTGGCTCACGCTGGGACACCATGCATAACAATGTTTCCAATCCTGGTTCTCTAAGAGCTGCAGATATGCCTATAACCTGTATTGTATTTCGATGGAGGCGAAATAAAAAAAAAAAAGCCCGTGTGCTGTCAGATATCACCGCGCATTAAAGAACGCCAGGTCGTCTAAATTAATCCGGAGCTCTCCACTACGGCGTCCCTCTTAGCCCGTGTCGCTCTGGGTCGTTAAAACCCCACTATCCACCGTCCAATATACTTTATCAGTGATGTACGTACCTATATCGCGTATCATGCATGATGCCCAACAGCGTGGATGCAGGACTAAAACAGCAGACAAAGCATCGGCGCAAATTACAGGGCGTTCAAAATTAGTTCTTTACGAATTTTTACAAACAGATTAGCAGTTTCCTGAATTATTTTGATACATGACACCAAAATTGCTGTATCGCGATCGCATCTCGCCAGATCATCGTGCGGTGCCAGCGTCCGGCTCGGCACGGGCGATCGCAGCTCCGAACAGCGTATGCCGGCCGCACCGTTTAAAAGCGGTGGTTAGTCAACAATAAAGTCTTTTCTGCTTCATACTGCCTCGAATGACTGTCTATTTCGGATGCTGCGGCGCGGCGCAAAAAAAACATTTTTGCCCTGCAGTTAGCGAGCATGTTTGTACTGGAAACTAACAGTCCGTGGTATTCCTATAGACTACTCCATTTGGTAGAATTCATGCAGCACGCCCGTATTTCGAGATATTGCTCTCCCAAATTTCCAGCTCAATCCGCGAAATCAGGCATGCAAGGCGGTGACGAACGGCGCAAAACTCACCCCGGTGTGGCGAAGCTTAGCGTTTCATACATATTTCACTTGCCGAAAGTGAAAAGGGAACGCTTGAAACCTTCACCTACTGCCATGCGCCATTGACGCACTAAACGCAATGCGCTTAGAGCTGCATGCCTACTTATGCGGTATGAGTTGGGAGTTCGGAGGCTAAGGTCTCAGAAAACGGGCGTTCTAGGAGAATCATGCAAAATAGAGTAGTCCGGGATTGTGACCACCTTGTTTTCCCCACACCTCTCCCTACACGACCGCCTAAATGCTGCCGCATTAAAAGTCAATGAATTCTTGTTCGTTATGAAATTGGCGACGGCTATTTTTCTCTCAATTTGTATCCACCTGGTCGGATAACGTAGTGCAAAAACAGCCTTGGTGTATTCCTCGTGGTTTGTTATTAAAAATGCACACAGCCTAATTTTGGACACCCTGTACAAGAAGCACGGGACAAACAAACGAAATTCGTAAAAACAGAAACAGCATAAATCCCCCTTCCACTTGGCGGTGATAAATTAATTGGAGCTGTAGGAAGGGGATGGGTTGCTTTAGAAACAGACCAGCAGCACCAACTAAACGTCGCGGCTCTTGAGTTCACGTTCGACCAGCAATCTTAGCTTCCTTGCGACAGCACTCGCAGGGGCAATGGCAAAATCAATAAAAACCACAAGCAGTTACAACAGAGATGAAAAAAAAAACGCTAAGAATCATTTATCCCCACTTTTTCACTATCCATCGTAGGCGCCACGTTGCCACTGTTGATATGGAAATGATAAAACAGTGCAGCCATAGGATTCTCCCAGGAGCACAGGGGTATTGTGACAAAGAAAGAATTGCTATGATGACAGAACGTTTTAACGCCACAACGTTTAGGCTCCCCTCCTACAGAAAATCCGACGACGTCGGCGTTGGCGTCGTTGGCGCTGTGAGCGGAAAATCCCCTAAGAAGGGCAACCTGGGTGGGCCACACCTATAGGTCACGTGACATTGCGGCATCTTCCCAACCTGCCCACCGGATTGTGAGCAAACTGCCCACCGTGGCAGGCGGCAGTTATATTAACTATTGGTCGCTAGGGAAGAGCAACCTGGGTCGCATAAATGCCACCGGTGGCAGCACCTGCATTCGCAGGGCGGTTGCGCACCGTTTAACCGCTGCACCAGAGCGCCAGCAGTGGCATGAGGACTCCCAGGGATCTATGAATGTAAATTCAAGAATTACCAATTTCTCACATGTGGGCACTAACCCATTAAGGGCAACTCCGGCGATTTTTCGATGTTCATCGATCGAAATGAAATTTTAAGACTGTATTCTTTATGGTAGTCTGATATCTCACGTAAAATTTCGCACCTGAAAGCGGCGTAGTTTTTTCGCACGCGAATTTTGAAGACAAGCGCTCCTCGACGCGAGCGGCACCCATTGATCGAGCAACTTCTACAGGCCACCCTGTACTGTGACGTCACTGGCGGGGCGGCGTGTCAACATGGAGGAAAAAAACTGAGGAGGGAGCGTGACGTCACGCGGCCAGCGTTCGCAAGCCGAGTTGTTTTGAAGTCGTTTTCTCCCTCAGTTTTTCGCTCTCCGAGGCAGTCCTTTATGTTTTGATTCTGGTATGTTTTAGTGCGCGCGTATGCACGACCCGCGGCGCGGGCGTCTACAGCAAGGAAGTTGATCTACAGTTAGTCTGCCGCGCTATTCGGCGCATGCGCGCGCTCAGCGGGGCTAGACTTTACCGCACGCTATCACGTGGTGTGATCACGGGGGGACACACTCTCTTTTTTTTGCTATATCTTTACTTGTTTAGACTAGGCTTCAAGGCTGTCGCCGGACGCTCCCTCCTTAGTTTTTTTTCCTCCATGCGTGTCAACATGGAGGAAAAAAAACTATGGAGGGAGCATGACGTCACGCGGCCAGCGTTCGCAAGCCGAGTGTTTTGAAGTCGTTTTCTCCCTCAGTTTTTCGCTCTCCGAGCCGGTCCTTTATGTTTTGATTCCGGTATGTTTTAGTGCGCGCGTATGCACGACCCGCGGCGCGGGCGTCTACAGCAAGGAAGTTGATCTACAGTTAGTCTGCCGCGCTTATTGGCGCATGCGCGCGCGCAGCGGGGCTAGACTTTACCGCACGCTATCACGTGGTGCGATCACGGGGGGGGGGGGGGGACACACTCTCTTTTTTTTGCTATATCTTTACTTATTAAGGCTAGGCTTCAAGGTTGTCGCCGGACGCTCCCTCCTCAGTTTTTTTTCCTCCATGCGTGTCAAGCTGGTCGGGCGCGCGCCGGCGTTGGCAGTGCAGGGGAAAACTGAAAATTGATTTTGATGAAAGTAAATGACGCAGTAACAGACACCCGAACCGGGACGTAATGGAGGAGTGAAAGAAGAAAGGAAGAAAGAGGTGCTGTAGTGGAGGTCTCCGGAATTATTTCGACCACCTGTGCAATTTCGCGCCATCTCAACTTGCCTGATGTGATGTGTACGCCAGAGTGATGGGTCACGGCAACTTCTGATGTGCTGTGGGCTGCAAAATTCATCTGTGACAACGGGCGTGATCTAACATAGGTTTCCTAGCGATAAGAACCTTCGCGACAATTGGGTGACAGCTGTCCGGCGTGTCAGCTGGTCTTCGAGGAAGCATTCCCGCTTGTGCTCGGAAGTTTGCGCCAGATTGCTATGAAGACAGCGTGTACCTCAGAGGGAGCTTTGAACTCGCTAAGGCTTCGTTCAACCGGGGCTTGAAGGCAGATTCTGTGCCAACGTTATTCGAGTACAAACGCCCATCGCAGCGGCCAGCTGCACGAAGCGCGGCCGTCAAGAGGAAGCGGACCACGGAGAGCGCGCTTAAAGTACGTTAGATTGTAGGACTGTAGCTGGCGTGAATTCACTTCCAAAAGCTCGCCGTCGAGACAAAGCTTCGCAAAGAGAGGACTTTTGGTTATGCATTCCCCTGTAAGGACGTTGTGCACCGCGGCAACGTTTTGGCAGCAGATTCTTTCATCAGGCTGGGTCGGCCGGCACTCGCCACACGAACAGCTATCAGCGGGAGCATCACATTAACTTTTTTCTGACGACTGTGTCAGAATTGCATGCACGACAAATGACTAAAATACTTACTTCTCCGAGTTCAGACCGTCTCCATGCTGCAGGTGACGCGGCCTGTGGCGTGACTCGGCTAGCTCGCGCGGCGGTGGATCATACCTGAAAGGCGACTCGTCTAGTCCGAAATCGTCGAATGAGTCGTCTTCTAAAGACTCGCTGGTCTAGGAAAAGCTGTTCTCCGCGCTTCAGCCATGTCGACAGCGCGGCTCCGAACTTCGCAGCGCGGCGAACCCGCTAGTGACGTCACAGTCAATACCGCACGAAGGCACCTCTCCGGTTTCGGTTTTGCGGTTTCGGTTTCGAGTTTTGCGTTTTTTGCTGTTTAAAAATTATTTTGGGGTTGCTTTTGAAAACCGTGTATCGTACACATTACAGGCGGTTCTTAGGAACACAAAACAGCCATTAACTTAAAATGGCTGAAAAATCACCGGAGTTGCCCTTTAACGCTATTGCGTCATACCCTTAAGGCGGAGCTTAAAGGGACTATGCAGAGAATTAAAAGCCGCTTGTAAATGTTTTCAATGCTTAGAAATGATGCTAAGAAGCATTCACACCAAGTATGAGTCTTCGGAACTGAGCCGGCAATTTATTACGAATTTTTAAAAACCGTGTTTTTTAAAATTCGCGGGCCGATTGGTGTTTTCGTAGTGACCGATTTTGAAACTAAAATCTGGAAAATAGACTTCACTAGTCCCGTGACTCGGCAGGTCACCACACGCTGTCATTCGCTGGAGCCACGGCAGCCACGACGTCACGGGCACACTTCCGGTAGCCGTGAAAATCGTCTGCTCGTGCCGCCGCGCGACCCCCTCGGGCATGCGTGAGCCAGGGCATTGCCTTCGCGCATGTGGTTTCAGTTTACCTCTGCCCCCTCTTTCTGTCGGGAGTTCGGGAGCCACTCACAGTGCCTTTGTCGTAGTGACAAGCGAAGAAATCCGACGCGCGCCGTAATCCAGGAAGGCGAAGAGAGACCGGAGAGGTGCTGCCGACGCTGCTGCTGGGGTGCTGGGTCAGCGCTGGGTGCGAGAACCGCAAGTCGCAAACCGAACGTCAGCGAATGACGTATTCATGGGCGGGGCCCAGTCCCAGAGCTGTTTTCTTTATTTTTTTTCTGGCGCCCCGCGTGTACGAGTTGAGGGGGGAGGGGAGGAGCGTAATTGTTAATCGTCTACAACTGCGTTGTTATTGATGTTAGCTCGAAATTTCTTTCACGTGGGTGACGAGTGATGGAATGCCTATCTCTCGTCTGCTTCACGTGATCTCAATTAATTTACTGCATAGTCCATTTAAATGTCCTCCCCAATCTTCGTTACTTCTCAGCGGTTCACCCAGTACAGCACAGCCTAACGAACCGAAGACAGTAGTTTTAACCAAGATTCCTGCTTTAAAGCTGTAAGGAAAATGCGTTCCAATAAAGTATTGGGGAAAGAGAGAGGAGACGCAGGCTGCTCCTGAAGGGCGCGGCAAATTGGATGTAGTCTAGCCCACTTATAACGGCCGCAGGCATAGCGAACGCTCGGTTATTATACGAACGAGGGCGGTACATGCTACCGTCTAATTATGTTTTAGGGCAATGGCAATGCATCTCAGGTAGAACGAACAATTGCGGTCGCACCGCTCGGTTATAGCGAACGAAAAGGCGCCGTAAACTTGCCCCGGAGTCGAAAAAAATTGGCTGGCGGTTTAGCATTACTAAGCACGGAATATAGAGCGAAATCACGGTTATTTGCAGGTGGACACCACCGACAAAGCGCGACTGAGGTGTCCACTCACCCAGGGAGCCAGTTATGCGCCTTTCCTTCCCTCAAAATCAACGGAGTCTACAGCGTTGTCAACTCAAACGCCAATGGACCCAATGAGCGCCGGCGGCCTATGGCTTCAGTGCCGCGTTCCCGCCATAACGTTGTTAACGCTGCAGTGCAAACCTGTCTGGCACTACCGCCACGCTCAAAGCGTGATTGAGGTGTCCACCGACCCAGAGAGCCAGTTTGCGCCTTTCATTTCTTTTCGCGACTCTCGCTGAGGCTTCACGCAAACAGGTGTATCTTGCGGAGTAGGAGGCTAATAGCACTTTCTCACTAAAACTTGCGCTTCCAGCAAGTGCGGCTACCCATGAGCGTCTCTCAACCCCCGTTGCACCGCCCAGAAGAGAACATGGCGACCCAAAAAGGCAGTAAAAGAGGCAGCATCGAAACTGTAGATAACCGCCGGCCAAGCGCGCGCCTATGGCCTGCAAGTCAATCGTGTTATCTGTGCTGATTGGACAATGGGCGTAAAGTAGGAGAATCGAGGTGGGCACGATACAGCGGCAGTATTGAAAGCGAAGTACTCTGCGCACGGTCGGTGTTGAACCAACGGGAGTGATTTGAAAAGTTGGAATGCCTTGTTGGAACAGCTGGTCACGTGGTATGCGACTCCTGCTCAGTCGGCTGTCAATCTTTTATGCTGTTACCATGTGCAGAGAGTTCTCAGACAACAAACAGTGCAGCTGATGCATTCTGTGCCAACGTGCACTGCGCTACTTTCGTCGCTGCATACGTCGTTATCCTCTAAGCTCTCTCTCCTGTTCTCATTTTCTTCTCTTATTTCTAACCTTCGTTCTCTTCTTTTTTGTTGAAGCAGGCAGGGGTTATGCCTGTTCTGAAAAGCTCCCAAGGCCTGTTTCTTTTCCATTTTCTTATGACTATATCCATCTTTGCCACAAAAATAAATAGTCTGCACGTTTTTCCCGCGATGTACCACGATCACTTACCGCATCCTTGTCCTAGCAGTCTGTATTTATGACGTCAGGCGCGCAAACAAGTCGCCGTTTTGTTGTAAGAGCGTCGGCATCCCGGCGCAAAAAAAAAAAGAAACTATTTCGTTCAATTGTAAATTCCTCGGCTAAAACGCTGTACCATGTGCCGGACGAACATGAACAGAAGTGCAAGGAGTCCAAACTATATGATTGGTCCAAGGAACTGAAATACTCATCCCTCAGCTACTTTCGTGACATACGCAATCAATGGCAACGCGTCTTGTTATCCGATAGCCGCGCGAACGTCATTACAATAAAATTTCCCGACGTGCACAAAAGTCCCAACTCTCTCTTTGTACCTTGTACTCATTAAGGTCTCCGCCTACAACGTTCTCCTGCATATATATTCCACACTGGTCGATAGGTGTAATAACGTCCATCATTTCACTGGCAGGAAAAAAAAAAAACATGCTGTAAAATTAAAAACAAGAAAGGGAACATAAGCTCAAGAAACAATTCGATATCAATGCGGGCACACCCACGGATGAGCAGTATGTCGCAAGGCCCGATCTTTCAAAACGAAGGCAGCAGCGAAATGCTTCGAACTCGGCGACAGCTGGCGACCGCCATACACGGTCTTGCGTAAGCCCCGCGGCGGCATCCTGCGGAAGCCCCGAGTTATCGCCCGCGCCTTGCCCTGCATCGCGCTACGTGCCTGCTGCAGCTGCACGCGCAATTTTTTTTTTTTTTTTTGCGAAAGGCTGCAAGGACAATGAAGACCCCTTTCGGCGTCCCTGCATCTTGACTCCGGGATGGTCGTGCGTGGCAGCAGCAGGCCGCGCCAGTGACAGGGATACCTCCCGAATCCTCGAAGATGCAAGCACGCGAACAGAAAGTGAAGGCACACGCGCGAATGGAAGGGACGAAATCGGGGATGGAGCGAATCTGTGAGCCTCACGAAGGTCAACACACGTCGCATTCGTCTTGACAAATACTGCGAACATGTTGCCTTTAATAAAGCCAACTTGCGGGCTAGTTGGCCAATGTCGAGAAAAGTATAACTGCACAAACAATGTTGCGCCTGTGTTATTTCATTCGTGTCCTTGTAGTTATTTGTCCCCCAGCTCTTTTAGTGCGGAAGCACTACTAAACACGGTCAAACCCAACCAATAATCTTCTGGCTTGCATGATCTTGGGGCTGACCTTGGGCAACCTTCAGAAATGAAATAAATATTGCGACTGGGATTCGAACCCGCGGCAGCGCGAACAGATCAGCTTCGCTGGCCAGTGCACGAGAGCCCTACGCTATCGCCGCAGACGAACACGCCTCGTGTTAAACTGCAACGCACTCTCGTGCTCTGCATTGCACATCTTCGTCTCCATGAACTTCCATCCGTGAGCAAAAGCTTTCGCGTGTCCTACTTGCAAGGCCGTGGCTACTTGCAAGCTTTACTCAAGGACAACCAATTTTCCGGTGTATTTGACATTATACTGCCCTCCTATAGAACCGCCGTTCCTTTTTTGGTAAACACTGTACTTCATGATTGTACCATGACCAATCGTGATTCTTCGTTATTATTTTGCGGGAAATACACATTTCTACACGTTCGTTAAGTTTATCTCGAAACGTACAACGTTTTATTTTTCAGCAGAACGCTCATCAAAATTTATCGAAAAATAGAAAGTGTTGTAGTAAACGCATAATCAGTGATATATCACCCGTCGCTGCAGGACAGTAAAGACGCAAACACGAACGTTGCAGGAGAAGCCTATAGGAACATTCGCATTAGTCGTAGCGTGCTGATGCAAATGAGGTCGCATATTTCCAGTGCTAGCCGTCTCACTGGCTAGCTGCCACCGAACACGAGGTCGCGTGATTGGTTCCGGCCGCGGAGGTGTCATTTTTACTGACGGAGGTCAGGTGTGAAAACGCCCGTGCATAGAGATTTCTGTGTGCATTTAAGATCCACATGTGCTTGGAATTGACGACAAGGTCTCCACTAACGCGTGCCTCACACCACCCCCGGTGTGACTTTGACACTGGCAAATCCATTCATTAAATCATTAATCCTAGTATACCTAATCAAGAAAGCAGGTAAAGCGAAACCCAGAAATTTCATGGAACTGCTCTCCAATGAAAGAGTCCCCGCGGCCACATTTTGCACCTTTGTGCTGCGGCTCGTTCCACGCTGAGCTTTTTCGAAACAAATTCTGATATCCGTAACTCACTTATGGTGGTGCCAGCACCAAGTGAGAAGTTCGCCCATGTTCGGATTCCCGTTTCACTGTGTTTTTCATCCAGGTGAAAACGAGCGAGCGCTGAGAAATGCAGTGTAAGAGTGGAAGACAGCAAATGACCAGGGTGGCCATTGCTTGTTCAGTTACACCCCCCCCCCCCCCCCCCTTCGTTAAGCACTTGTACACGCGAGCAACCATGGCGCACAGTTAAAGTCGTTCAGACAGACCACCCACTCGACCTGAGTAAGCGCCGCCTTGGTTTCAAATCCTTGTAATAGAGCCAAAAGAGCGATAAGCGGTCGGTACGTTGTTCGGAATGCTTTGGAACGAATGTAACCAGGTAATTAAAGCTTTTGGGACAGCATGTGGCACAGAGCGTGCGTGTGTGCTTGTGTGTGCGTGTGCGTGTGTGTGTGTGCGTGTGCGTGTGTGTGTGTGTGTGTGTGTGTGTGTGTGTGTGTGTGTGTGTGTGTGTGTGTGTGTGTGTGTGTGTGTGTGTGTGTGTGTGTGTGTGTGCGTGTGTGTGTGTGTGTGCGCGTGTGGTATTTCTTCTGAGTTAACTTCAAATTCACAGAAAGGTATCTCCACTACTTTCTTCGCCGTAGAAAATTACTAAAAGTTCGGACCGGAGAACTACTTGGCTGAACGCAGGGATCTTGTGAAAAGCTTGTAAGTTTTCAGTGATTCGCCCCGAAGCTGTGAGCCGATTGAAGCCGGCAACTTCAGCAGTCTTCGGCTGCCATCGACCAACATCTGATAAAGGGTCAAGTTTCGCTGGGTTGCAGCAGGATGTTAATGAAACTTCGACTCGGCTAGCACAGCCTGATCGTCCGCCACAAGTGGGAACCCGCGAAGAAACCGCGGAATAGGGCTTAGCCTCGGCACACAACAAATCTCAGCCCCGGTGGACGGCTGAGCAAGGCGAATGTGTCAGTAGAAAAAGAAATCCTTAGCCCTCTCAGCCCTGGTGTTCTCACATAGAGGACAAACGAGCGATGTTTTTTTTGAAGTTTATATTCATGAAAGTCACAAAGACCAGAACTAAAATCGGTGCAAAAAATTGCCCTTTTACTGATATCGGCTCACCTTTCATATTTTTTTTTGCTGCTTGTTGGGGTTGAAAACGACGAGGAAGATGGCGCACGACAAAAAATAGTAGGTATACTTGCATGTTCTGATGATTTTAAACGAAACGGTTTATAACAAAATAATGGATATTGTGAAGGAATGACGATTCCCCTTGGAAGCTCGGTTAACACGGGCTATAACGAAGCTACGGCTATAACGAAGTAATCGCCGGGCCCGTTCAACTTCGTTATAACGAGGTTCAAATTCCTTAACTACTCTTTAGGCATGCTGATCATTTCATACTGGTTTTTTAGTTTACTGTAGTCGATAACCCAGCCCACCCCCCTTGGCACGCATCGTCCGGGCTCCAGACCACGCGTCCCTTCCTGGCAACGAGCGCGCACTCGCCCGAGAACTTGCAGGCCGGGCGACAGGCGACGGGCGGTCACACCTCAAATACGCGCTACCGGCAGAGCCCCTCACATACTAGCGCATCCTCGAATACTGTATAGACTCCAACGAAGCCTTTTGCCCTAATAATAATAACAAATATAGAGCACGATTGTTCACATGTCCTCATAACATGATATCGGGACTTCGTGGCTATCCTGTCGCGCAAGTGAAGTTAGCAGAAGCCTTTGAAAACGTGGTGGTACGCGTGGGTTTGTGGAAGTAGAAGTTGCAGAAGGTGCAGAATTAGTAGGAGATGTAGAGGTAGAAAAGAACCAGGAGTAAGGGAAGACGAAGAGTCACAACTACAACTCGAAGAAGTCAAAGAAGGAAAAGTCGGCAACTGGCCAATCCCCCGCCGTGGGTATGTGCCATTAAGCCTGAGGACATCATCATCATCATCTTCAACTGGGCTTGCTCACATTCAACGCGTGTGTAGTGTACGCACTGGCAATAAATAAGTACAAGCACAGAAGTATCGGAAAACGACAGTTGTCCCCACTGCACCCAGAGAAAAGACCCAGCTTTTTTTGGGCGGTCAACGAAGGAGGATGTTTAATACGATCAAATCGGTTACTGGCTATTAGCGAGCACGAAGATGAAACGTTACAAGCTAAAGATTTTACCAGAACACTCAGGATCAATTTGAATAAAGTATATTCATATTCGTGCGTGAGCATCTGAAAAAAAAAAAAGACTGTTTCAAAACTTTTCATGCGCGCTCATTGCTCCCCTAAGCATCAGTTATGCTCTGGTTCATCATGAAGTTGGTTTCGTCCCGTGAAAATATTTCTGTGCCGAATGGCATGTATGATATAAGATCATGTGCCCTCGGAATACATTCCGAGTGCAACCACTTGAACCTGACATTCTCATATCAGGGCACGGTGAAAAGAAATTGAAAATTGGTTTTGACGAAAGCAAATGGCACAGTAGCTGTCTCACATATCTCGGTGGGCACCCGAACCGCGCCGTAAGGGAAGAGAGAAGGTGAGAGTGAAAGAAGAAAGAGAGAAAGGGGTGCCGTAGTGGAGGTCTCTGGAATAATTTAGACCACCTGGGGATCTTTAACGTGCACTGACATCGCACAGTACACGGGCACCTTTTGCGTTTCGCCTCCATCGAAACGCGACCGCCGCGGTCGGGTTTGAACCCGGGTACTCCGGCTCGGTAGACGAGCGCCTTAACCACTGAGCCACCGCGTCCCATTACACCACCTTCGCGAATGGAGCGATATTTTTATACTTTTTCGGTTACATAGGTGGTAAAGAAGTAAGGTAAGAAAAAACTTCAGGACTGCAAAAAAAAAAACAAAATAGAGAGCTGAAAGGGCTGGAGACGTTTTGGGACCACAAGAAACGTTAAGAATTTCATAGTATGCGTATTGCATTTTCGTTTTTTTTTTTCAAGGAAAAATGTTATGTACACGTAGAATGGCTTCCGCCTACAGCGCTACGCACTTGGACATGCTCTTTCATTGCCCCGTATGTTGAAGTGTGTACAACAGGATGAACAGCTACCATTGAGCGGGCACAGAGTATTCTTCATGTGCTCAGGTGAAACCCTATATATCTGAGTGCATCAATACGATACACGAGAACAGAGGTAAACGATGGAAAGCATCGATCCTAAAATGAATGCGTGAGGTGCAAAGAACGAGTCGGGCGTGTTATGTCGGCATTGTGGGGGGCAACGGACGCTGTAAAAATCGCGGCCTGGTCAGCTTCTAAGCTACATGCACTTACGCTTGTAATCATTCTGATAATTTCCAGCTTGCGACAAGAATGTGAATATATCGCGTAGTAATACCACCATTGGAGGTGTGATACTGGATAAGTGACGTCAAATGAGCTGTACCTATGCTTTGGAGTTCTATGTATGCTCTCCTGCCACTTCTCTCGAACGAGTATTCAACTGCTGCTAAAGTTGTGAAAACAATACGACAGCTATAACTCTGTACCGAGCTCTAACTATCATATTTTTTTTTAATAAAAACGTCAAACCCGATGCCTAGTGGCAAATGCGAGAACAAACGCATGCTGCCGACCGCAACACTGACATTCGGACAGTGTTCTTTATGAATGCATTCATCTTTCTCGAGGAGCTGCCTCACTGAAAATAAACTCATGCTATGATCACTGTCAATACACCGCAAAAATAAGAACGCTATTCAAGAACGGGCAGTCCAAATTTAGTTCTAATAAGATAAGCAAAAAAGAGAAAATAAATAAACATGGAAATAAAAGCGTACACAGTGGTTCAGGAAAATTTAGGGCTCTATTCTTGACAGAGAAGAGCTATCATTACTGCTCCGGCAAATTTAACAAACTTCCTCACTTTTCGCTCTTCTGTATGGCGAGGAAGTGAATGCGATAGCAGAATCGAACTCGCTCTCGCTTCATATTAAGTATTTTTACCTATCCTATATACGTAAAAAAAGATATTTACGTATCCTATTATTGCTCACCTGTAAAGCAAACCTTGAGGCTAACGAAAAAACTCCGAAGAAACTATGCACAGTGCATCGAGCGATGAAAAAGGAAATGATAGGACTGGGTAGCGTTAAAAAGCAATTTGAAAAAAGAATTGCGAGTTAATGGTTACCCAGCTTGTATGATGACTGAATGACCTGCACGGTGGCAGAGCAACACCGCGGCTTACAAAGGACGCCGTAGTGGAGGGATTCGGATTAATTTCGATCATCCGGGGCTCTTCAACGTGAAACAAATCATCGGTACGCAGCCGTACGCTGGTGTTTCTGCATTTCGTCTCCGTAAAAATGCAGCCGCCGCAGCCGGAATCAAACCCTCTGCGTTAGGCTTAACAGTTACGGACGGCGCAGCTATCGCTGCGGCTGAGCGTATTTAAATGAGAAGGAAGAAACGGGCTTGGATTGTAGGTGTAATGCGCAGAACAGACAGATGAGAGTATCTGGGAGCAACCGAGTGGATATCAAGGAAAGAGAAAAGTAGCCGGGGGGGGGGGGGGGAGCAGGAAGCAGGGAGTCAGGCAGAAAGATGAAATAAAAAGATTAGTTGAAGATCGATGTCTAGAAAGGCCTTTGACCAGCAAAGCACTCAGCCTGGCTGGAGGTGAATCTTCACAGGAAAAAATGAAAAAAAAAAAAAAGGGCACGGCTGGCGGCCACCGACCCCACGACAGACCCTTACCGCGTGCTATGCCCGGACTCTTTAATTCGCGACGGCTGCCCTTTTCAGGGGCGAATTCTGACATCCGGCAGCAGGCGTTTAACCCCGTACTTTCTGTAGTAAGTCTGCTGTGCTCTTGACACTCATATTCTCGACAAGTGTGATTTTAATCAAACTTTCAACATACCAGGTGGTCTGGAATATTTTCAAAGAGTATTGGCCTCGAGAATGCGCCTGACAGAGTTTGAATGTCAAGCAAAATATGCGTTGTAGCTTCTTCCCTGGCTAAGATACCTTCTCATGGCCTAGAGCGTAAACACTGGTGCATTCAGATTAAAATACACTTCTAGTGTGTTCAATGCCAGTGTTAATGAGCGTATCATACCGCGGCCGCCGATCATTTGGCGGCATGTCTCGTCGTGACGAAAGTATACATGGCGCCGGCCAAAAGAACGTCGATAAAAAGGCGTTCTGGCTCGCTCACGGGAGCCTTGTTCAAAATGGGACAAAACACAGCGTCGTTTTTATATGCGGTGCATGAACGAATGCAGGCATCTTGCGTAGATTGGAGGTAAATTTCCATCGTTGCGATTAAGCGTATGCGCTGTGGTCTGAATATTATAGTCAATGATTAAAGATAGAGTCGCGATTTCTTCTCCCTTTCTTTCGCAATCACACGTGCCTCTGCCCAGTTTATATTGTGTTTGGCAGGCATGGAGTGCTCGGCAAATGCATTTTTATCTGTGCGCCTATTCCCGACGTCACTCAAGTGATCAAGTAGTCTTTGTTCATAGTCTCCTGTCTCGCCGGTATGCGCAGACGGGCTGTCGGCGTGTGGAATTGTATACACTAGGCCTGGATTTTTTTCTTCAGCTTGCCCTTTACTTGCGCTGTCTCTTCAGTTTTAGAGCTGGCACATGCACGGTCTGTGCGCTACACGAGTGTAATACACGCGCCAGATGCCTGGAACATATGGAATAGCAGCTCGCTTCTGGACACCTGGGGCTTCAAGTTGGCACTGTGCCGAGTCAGCGATGTGATCAGGATAGCCACGAGTAGACAAATCACGGCGTACGTGCTCAGCTTCAGCCCCGTGGTCTTCCTGTCTGGAACAGGCTTTTTTCGACGAAGAAGCGAGGAAACCACAGAACGTTTTTGGCAATCAGGGTGCACAGACTTGAAATTTGAAATGAAGATAACGGCCAGTGAGGGTGGGTTTTCGGGAAACGCTGAAATTTAGATGCGAGGAGTACCGGGAGACAAGTGCATCCAAAAACGGGAGGAGACCATCGACTTCCTCTTCAACGGTGAACTGTATGAACTGTACGGCAGGCTCCAAGTTTTTCAAGTGAACAGTAAAGTCGTGCGCCGCCAAGGTAGCTCAGTGGTTATAGTCCTTGGCTGCTGACGCGAAAGACGCGAGTTCCGTCCCTGTCGCGGCGGTCGCATTTTGATAGAGGCGAAATTGCAGAGGCCCGTGTACGGTGCGATGTCAGTGCACGTTAAAAAAAACCAGGTGGTCGAGATTATCCGGAGCCCTTCTCTACGGCGTCCCTCATAGCCTGAGTCGCTTTGAGACGTTAAACCCAATAAACCGAACCAAGCCAGTCGTGCAATTTTTTTTCTTCAGGATACAAAAGCAGTCGTCCATGTATCTCAGGAATACTTTTGGGATCGAAAAGGGGTATGGCACCACAGTAAACGCGGACAGATATTGTGAGACCCTTAAAAAACTGAGACGGGCGATTCAAAACCGCAGAAGAAGAATGCTGAGCAAGGGCGTCAGTCTTGTTCACGACAACGCTCGCCCCTACATTGCCTGCCAAACCTTCGCTCTCCTGCAACAGTTTGAATGGGACTTCATCAGCCACTCATCCTGCAGTCCGGACTTGGTACCAAGTGACTACCGCTTGTTTAAAAAGCTAAAAGAACATCTCGCTGGAAGGCGCTTCACAGATGACGACGAAGTGAAAGATGCGGTCAAACGCTTCCTCAACGGCATGGCGGCGAGCTGGTATGACATGGGCATACAAAAACTGCCCCAGCGTCTGTAAAAATGCATAGACCGCAACGGCGATTATGTGGAAAAGTAGAAGAATGGTTTGGCTTTAAAGCGGTCTGTAAATGCTTAAAAGAAACGTTTCTTTAGATTTATAAAAGAAGAGGAGACCTTAATTTTGGGATGACCCCCGTATTTCTCCTCACAGTGAAAAGGCGGGGATGCCCATTGAGGAGGCATCACTATAGGGTCAGTGGCGCCCGCGATGTGGTGGCCTGGCGTCGCGTTTCACGTCATGAGTACGACCACTGTGGATCGAACTGCGATTTATTTCAAAACCGAGCGGCTCGGCCTACCCTAATGTCACGGTCTTGGCCACAGAAAGATCTGTTCGCGCCGAGCATATGGGGAAACATTTGCGACGGATCCAGTCAATTGGTTGTGTTAAAGAAATTAAATGCCCAGGAGTTTAGTTCATAGCCCCTGTTAATAAACGTACCGTCGAAAAAAATATACAAAACACCGCCATGCGATAATTTCACCGCTTCTGCAGCGCAAGAAAAAAAAAATGGCCAGGCGGCAACAGCAAACATCTATGCGTAGTAGAAACCACGAATTATGGGGAGGAATGGAAAGAAAAGAACAAATTAATGGAGCACTTATGCTCTCACGTAACGCGTATGACAGCGACAGCTGTGATCGTTGAAACAGCGCAGCCGCCGCTGTAAACTGACGCGAAGTAAGTGCGGGCCAAATGCACAGTGCAAACGCTAGCCTGTCGACGCACAACGAAGCTCGCCAACAGAGACGACTCTCAATTGACAGTATATCAGTATACCCGCATTCTTCACGGAAATAAAATGACACCCGCGTGTGCGTGTGCGGAAAGAATTTCATATTCCTTACTCCGTGGCGTGCATATGAAGGAAGCAAACAGTCACCGAAACCAAGGAGCATAGGGGAATGTTTCGATTTTTTTTAAATTTTGGTGTTGATCAATGGGAAATTAAGTGTTAATATTTTATCTTTGAAAGATAGTGGTCTATACGGATTACGGTCGCTAAAGCACGATGACTTCCTATACGACACAGTGGTATACAAGGCTTAATCGTTGTACATTTATTGGGCATACTTGTACCTTGTCTCTGCCGTCCCTTACGTCCAAGAAGCTGTGGTTGCTTTTGCTGGAAACTCTTCACAGGAGTTCCAAATCCACGGCCTATTCCTGCGGCCCGCTTGCACGGAGCAAATTAGACAGTCTCGATCCCAGCCTAGTCTTATTCGTAGTCTAGACTCTCTGTTTGGTTTTGGGGAAAGGAAAGGCGCAGTAACTGGCTTACTCTGTCGACGGAGACCTCCTCAGCGCCGGAAGGAGAAACAAAAAGAAACACGAACGCTGACAGAAAGCTTGCTTTGCCAGCCAGCGTTCGTGTTTTTCCTTTTACTCATTCGTGTTTCTGTCTGCTGCGCAGAAATGCGAACAAGTAAAATGGCAAGCACGAACGCTGGCTGGCAATGCGAGTTTTCGTTACCGCCATCTACGGGACAAACTGCAGAGAGAGCTTGTACGGCTAGCAGGTCCTTGCCATATGGTCCATCACAAAAGGAGCGCGAAAACACGACGGACGAAGACAGAACACACGCAATGAGCGCTATATGGTGTGTGTTCTGTTTTCGTCCGTCGTCTTATTTTCGCGATCCTTTTGTCATCTGCCCCGCCCAAGTTTCTGCCCTTGCCATATGCTCTGAAATTTAAGATACCCACTTCTTTAGTGACGGCTCGACATTACACAGGACTTCATCTTGGACCGCAAGCGTGGCCTCGTGGTTTGAGCATCCGCATCGTATGCGGGAGGTGCCCGGGTTCGATCCCCAGTGCCACCGAGTACCCACCGGTTTCTAGCGGATATAACCTTTCCCCTGCAATGGTGTTCGGCTTCTATGGCGTGAAAAGCTTGGAAAATGTGTTTTAGAGCGCAGCTCTTTGGCGCCAGTTTCTGCGTTTCTCGGCGTCGCCGTTGTCCGTTGTAACCAGCAGTGGACACCTTACTCGCGCTTTAAGCTGCGAAACCAATAAAGCAGGAGCTTGGAAAGCAATAAAAAAGGCGCATAACTGCCCTATTGAAACAGTGAACACCTAAATCGTGCTTTAAGCTACGTGACGGTAGTGACAAATGTGTGCTACATGCGTTGGCAGAGAAAACGTGCCATTTTAAGCAAAGGAAGTGCGCATAACTGGCTGCCTGGGTCAGTGGACGCCTGAATCACGCTTATAGGTACGTGGGGTGGTGAGAGAGAGAGATGAAGGCTACAGGCACTGAAAACGTTCTGCCAGAAACGCGGCGTTGAAGCCATAGGCCGTCGGCGTTCGTTGTGTTCATTTTCGTTGGCGTTGACAATGTTTTACACTCCGATCATTTTAAGCAAAGGAAGCGCGCATAACTGGCTCCCTGGGTCAATGGACGCCTGAATCGCGCTTATAGGTACATGGGGTGAGGAGAGAGAGATGTGGGCTGCAGGCATCGACAACAATGTGCCAGAAACGCAGCGCTGAAGCCATAGGCCGTCGGCGTTCGTTGTGTTCATTTTCGTTGGCGTTGACAATGTTTTACACTCCGATCATTTTAAGCAAAGGAAGCGCGCATAACTGGCTCCCTGGGTCAATGGACGCCTGAATCGCGCTTATAGGTACATGGGGTGAGGAGAGAGAGATGTGGGCTGCAGGCATCGACAACAATGTGCCAGAAACGCAGCGCTGAAGCCATAGGCCGTCGGCGTTCGTTGTGTTCATTTTCGTTGGCGTTGACAATGTTTTACACTCCGATCATTTTAAGCAAAGGAAGCGCGCATAACTGGCTCCCTGGGTCAATGGACGCCTGAATCGCGCTTATAGGTACATGGGGTGAGGAGAGAGAGATGTGGGCTGCAGGCATCGACAACAATGTGCCAGAAACGCAGCGCTGAAGCCATAGGCCGTCGGCGTTCGTTGTGTTCATTTTCGTTGGCGTTGACAATGTTTTACACTCCGATCATTTTAAGCAAAGGAAGCGCGCATAACTGGCTCCCTGGGTCAATGGACGCCTGAATCGCGCTTATAGGTACATGGGGTGAGGAGAGAGAGATGTGGGCTGCAGGCATCGACAACAATGTGCCAGAAACGCAGCGCTGAAGCCATAGGCCGTCGGCGTTCGTTGTGTTCATTTTCGTTGGCGTTGACAATGTTTTACACTCCGATCATTTTAAGCAAAGGAAGCGCGCATAACTGGCTCCCTGGGTCAATGGACGCCTGAATCGCGCTTATAGGTACATGGGGTGAGGAGAGAGAGATGTGGGCTGCAGGCATCGACAACAATGTGCCAGAAACGCAGCGCTGAAGCCATAGGCCGTCGGCGTTCATTGTGTTCATTGGCGTTGGCGCTGACAACGTTTTACACTCCGATCATTTTAAGCAAAGGAAGCGCGCATAACTGGCTCCCTGGGTCAGTGGACGCCTGAATCGCGCTTATAGGTACATACGTGGGCTGATGAGAGAGAGATGTGCGCTGCATGTGTTAGCGCTGACAACGGTGAGCGAACTCTCGCGATCAACCATTAACTGCCACCTGCCAGGGTGGCAGATTGGGTGGGGACTTTTATGTATACATATAAAAACAAACAGGAATTTTTTTCCACTTATGCGGGAGAACATCCCGTTCCTCTCGCTCGTAACGCCTCACACGGCTGTGACAACCTCGCGAAATACTTGCATAGGCCTCGTCTTTGAGAACCAAGCATTGGTGCAGCAAGTCGAGCTTATATCCATCTATTCCTCCGTCCACAAAGCTTCCTTCATGACAATCAAGAACTGTTAGTGGAGTGTTTCTTGAAGAAGGAAAGTGTGTGAAAAATAACAAGTTGTATGTAATTGCACATACATGCCTTGCTTGAATTCTTTGCCTCAATCTATCGAAATGCTGGAACAGCTGATGAGCTGCGCTCAAATTTCGCATTAGGAAGCACCATAATCGTCGGCAATTTTTTTACCCCACCTAAAAAATACCTTGTCCCACGGCGCTCTTTGGCTAATGCTGCCCTTGCGCCATTGAAATTCATCACAATCATCATAATCATCACCACCATCAATTTCTCTTGTAATCTCTGTGCGCCCTCAGCAAACCAAAGACGCTCCTGTGTAGCCTTGAGTGGGGCGCTGAACAGTTATGGTTTACAGGTGTTTAACGTCCCAAAGTGACTCAGGCTATGAGGGACACCATAGTGAAGGGCTCCGGAAATTTCGACCATCTGGGGTTCTTTAACGTGCACTGACATCGCACAGTACACGGTCCTCTAGAATTTCGCCTCCATCGAAATTAGACCGCCGCGGCCGGGATCGAACCCGCATTTTTCGGGTCAGCAGCCGAGCGCCATAACCATTCAGCCACCGCGGTGGTTCACCGAACAGTTATCTCCTTAAGGGAGGCAGAAGTAAAAACAACCTCTACCTCATCCGCACCCCCCCCCCCCCCACACACACACACACACACACACTCACTTTCAATTACACACACTTCCTCCGCAGCTACATGGAATCAAAGAAGCCATTCCCTGTGTCCTCCGGCAGATAGCAAGACGATGGACGATGTTCAAAGCCTCCAGTACAGCTCTGCAGTACCCTTTTAATACGGACCGAACGCTTAATCCCCTACCTGTCCCCGATATATCGGTTGTATGCACCATTTTGCTAGCGCTGCTGACCTCTAAAGTGTATTTCAGAAGATCCCAGCATATTACACACTATGACATTTCGAGCTACGGAGAGGCAGATGAAGCGACCCGCAATTTACTACAAGAACTTGAGCAAAATCTTCACAAAACCTGACGTATCTATGCTTGGCTCAGAATTTCATCGTCTCACCAACATGGTTCTCTGCATTCAATTTACCTGCGTCTGAAATCAAGGCTCACGTATCTTCCTTCGCCAACTATAGCAACTCCCTCCCTGTCAACCGAGTCATATCAGCACCGCTCTTGAACAGTGTCGAACAACGCCATTTAGGGCGAACCGCCGATCTTTATAGCGGGGAAGAGAAATACTTTTAGCGCGAAACAACTAAGAAAAGGACGAGGACAGAACACAAGACACGAAGGAGCGTTATTCTCAACAAATCGTTATAGGCAGAAGAAACAATCATTTTATACACTGATTCCATGTACAAGAACTGCGCACATGCCACAGACTGCGTACATGCGCACACGCCAAAGAGGCTGTTGATCACACGCCCTCGTCAGATAAGCCTGTCCAAAAACTTCTACTCGTTAGACTACAGCTTCACCGAAGGGCTACTGACACAGTCAGACCCTTTCTTTCTGATGTAGAACGCCTCAATCAACACCCGCGTTGACTCGTCATTGCCTCTTCCGATTACCCGTGTCTGTTTAAGTAACGGCGCGCATGTCCCCAGCCGATCACAAGACATACAATGAACGATCAAGTTCGTTCCGGTCCCCTGCTCAAGGCATTTTCATGTTCCCGTAAGCGTTTATTTAAACAACGTTCAGAATGCCCATCATACACTCTTCCGCAAGTGAGAGATATTTCATAAATGGTTCCAACCTTGCAACCAACATATATGAATTTGTACTTCGTTAGGCATCCTCTCGTTCTTCATTCACCCGTTACCCTAAAGCATAGGCTTTTCAGCTTGCAGAGTGCTGAAAAAAACAGTTCGAATTTGGTTTTTGTTGGCCACTTTTTTAAAGTTGTGGGCCACTCGGGTGAGAGTATGGTATTACCTGAGGCCTTTTCTTAGTTCTCATTTCATTCCCTTTCTTACCTATTGTATCCACTGCTGGTTCCTTGTTCTTAATTTTTCGCAACATTGTTTCTGCCACTGCAGATAAAAGGATCAAAGGAAAGCCGGTTGACAGCAGCCCAGAAATATATGAGCCGAAACTTTTCTGAACCGCATGACAACATGACTTATTAATAGTTTCTAGTAAATAGATGGCTGCAACAGCCCTTTCCACAATAGCGCGATAACTGCGGTTCAGTTGAAACAGTCCAACATATTTTACTGCAATGTCTGTCGTATGCTATACACGAATGAAGCAATTACTGCAATTTCCGGTACACAGTCCGCGGGCTATACATGTTTGAGAGAAAACGATTTACAACCTCCGCGGTGGCTCAGTGGTTATGGTGCTCGGCTACTGACCTGAAAGACGCGGGTTCGATACCGGGCTGCGATGGCCGAATTTCGTTGGAGGCCAAATTCTAGAGGCCCGTCTTCTGTGCGATGTCTGCTCACGTTAAAGAACCCCAGGTGGTCGAAATTTCCGGAGCCCTTCACTACGGCGTCTCTCATAGCCTGAGTCGCTTTGGGACGTTAACCACATAAACCGAACCAAACCAGAAAACGATTTACATTCAGTGACCAAGTCAAACGATGACGAAAGACGTTTCGGAACACGTACTACCTACGTGTCCATTGATCACAATGAGGCGGACAAGACGAGTAGGTGGCATTAAAGAGCGAAGTTTGTGACGTGTGACGGGGTGTAGGTTTGTGGCATGCTACCTGCCGTGCGGTTCTTGGTCCCGGTCGCCGATGGGATGACGGATGATTCAAGGAGAAGCCGCGTTGTCAGATTTCGTTCTTTAGCTAAAATTACTGCGTTGTCCCAGTCAATCTGCTGTCCTGACTTGTGCGCGTGCTCAGCAAGTGCACTTGATGCGATACCTCCATTTTTGACGTCACGCTGGTAGTCCTTGAGTGGCCGTGTGAACTTGCCTGTCTCGCCGATATAAACCTGGCTGCAGCCGCTACAAGGAATCTGGTAGACAACACCAGCGCAGTTAGTATCTGGAAGGCGGTCCTTGACGTTGACAAGCATGATCCGTAGCTTGCAGGTTGGCACCAGCTCGATGCGTAAGTCATATTTCGCAAACACGTCGGTCAAAGTTTCCCTTATCCCGAGAACATAAGGAATGTCTACGCTGGCGGAAAGACTTCTCGGATCAGTTGTCTTTGGCTGGAATACTTACTTTTCAATGCATGCAACAAGACGGTTGGGATAGCCATTTCCGGAAAGTTCTTGGCTCACTGGGTAAGTGAACACCTCAATCGCGCTTTGAGGCGGCGGTGGCCACCTCACGCGTTACGCGTGACTCGTTAGACGGCCGCCGTTGTACCCCCTAAATTGCTGCTACTAAATGGCTTGTACAAATTTATTACAGCTCTTGCTGTAAAGACATGAAAACTTCTTCGTCATTGTGGCACTTTTCTCTCAAAACTTTCGCCCGGAATATTAAGGGCACATGTCAGCTTGTCATCCGCAGCTCTAATCATCCAGACGGTTCTGACAAAAAGTTCGCCCAAAAAGTTTTCCTGTCTCATTTTCTGGATACCCGCTCTATCGCATTCGAGGGAACTTTCAGACACTTACCGCGCTAGTGATTCGGTGAGCGCAAATGGGCAGTGCGAGATTAAAATTTTCTTCCAACATTCCTACAGGTCAGAAAGAAGTGACAACGTAAAACAATGCAATTCGTACGTAGCAGGGCCACGATGATCTTCAGCTTCTCGAGACTGCCACGCTTTCGAGTATTTCATCTCCCGCTTTTCTTCACACTCGTGGTGACTAGCGAGAGAAAGAGAGAGATCGAAGTGGCGAAAACGCCGACGGCATTCAAAAAAAAAAACACAAGGAAAAGGAAAGAGGCTCAGGGCCACGAAGCTCACTCCTAGGCGAGCGGGCGACGTCGGCTGGATGCTCAGCACAGCTGCTCACCGGACAGCCGCGAAGAAGTTGGCGCCATCCAAACTCAACGAGGGAGGGCCGGCGCCCCTGTGGCTTCGTTGGGCGGCGCGCTCGCTGGCACAGGCCGAGCGGCGAGCCCAAGCTTCAGAGCGGAATATGTTCGGCGTCGGAGAGACCCCTGTCTGCTTTTTTTAACCGTGTTTTATTTTTATATGTGCTCAGAGGAAAGGGGATGAGCCACTACACAGCGATGTTCTAGTGTGCCAGCAGAGGAGGAGGAGAGGGATGGCGACCGATATTTCCAACATCCGTCAGGTGCGCAGCGCCGCAGATGATGCGCCATCTCCATATTGTTCGCCATGAGAGCTCAGCAGCAGGCTGTCGGTAACGGAAGCGAACAAAAATCAGTTGTGCGGCGAAAAACGCGCTTGCTCGTGTCATTGCGCCACCTGTTTGCGTGCACTTCCAGTTCGTTTGCTCAGAAAAGAAAAAAAAAGAAAAGAGAGAAAAGCGCTCGCATACGCAATCTAGTAAGAGACGCCATTTGGGCAAAGGGGCTGAAAATCACTGATATCGAAAAGTTTTGGGAATATCTCCTAAATTTACACACGGAAAAAGAGGCGGGAAATATTCCTGCCACGAGAGATTATTTTTTTGGAGGGATAAAAAGATGACACTGTAACCGGCAGTTTTTTTTTGCGATTTTAGCCTTAAAATCGGCAGAAATTTAGTCTTATGAACATGTTTCGCTGTCACCAAATTGAAATTTGGATATCTGAGCACTCTGCATTAATTTGCTGAAGGAAGAATTTGAACAATTCTTCAAATCATCACGCTATGATTGTTTAGTTGTCATTATCATGTAAAAAAAAGTTAGAATGAAAAAACAATGGCTATAAAAGGCATTATTATTCGCACCTGCGAACTGTGCTTTCCAAAGCGTTGCCTTTACGAGCAAACCTCAAGGATCCACCCACCGTGGTGGCTTAGTTACTTTGGCATTCGGCTCCAGAATTCAGGTTCATTAGTTCGACCTCGGTCGTGTGGCCGCCAACGCTACTTCGTTTCGACTAGGAGAAATGCAAAAACATCCATGTGTCGGGAACTTGATGCGCGTTAAAGAATCCCAGTTGGTCGCAAAAAATCCGGCGCCCTCGACAGAGGCTAGCCATAGCTAGTGTCCTTTGTTCTAGGAATTGATCTTCAGGCGGGTTCGGAGAATGTTTTCCGGAGTTTTTTTTTTTGAGAAATGAGAAAATTCGAGGTTATAATTTCATGATGCTTGGACACTTCAAGTCCAAGCTCACCTGGACAACGACAAAGACCACGTAGCAAGCGTACGCTGCTACATGGCCGCGTAGGTAGCAGAATAGCTATAGGTTTCCATATCCAGGTGATCAATCGGAAGAAGAGGAAGCGCCCACGTCGAAGACCGCTGTGTATTCGAGACCCGCTTGGGTTTAAACGTGGCTTGCCGACAGTAAGGTCTGCTACCAAATTCACCATGCTCGCGATAGTCACGGTCTCTTCGAGTAATTAATTATTCGGCAAGATGGACGGAAGCCACTTAACGCTAGAATACTTAACTGCCAATAGAAAGTCTGTAAAAGGAAAACACAGCTATACTTTCTGACCGTCGCCGTCTTGAACTGCTTTCTGGCGAATTCCCAAACATGCAGTGCATTTGAACTTCCCGGCGATTATGAGAGAACGCCAATGCTGGGAAAACAAAAAATCTGTCTATGTGGTGAAGAGTTCACCGAATAATGTGCAGCAAGCTGCGGTTACGCTCAGTCCTCGTACAAGCAAGCACAGCTGGAGTGCGAGTCCTAACTAAGTTGTGGTCTCGACAAATTTAAGCCTTCCGCCTTTTAAGGTAGTGAAAGTCCGAACGAGGGCGGAACCAAAGCCCAGCAACACAATACTCAGTCATCGAGAAACAGTTGCTGTTCGCGTTATTCTAAATGAACCGCAACATCATCATTCTGCTGGCTGGCACTGGCGAAGCTACGGTCCTCCTGATCCAGGCAGACTGCCATGGAAACGTACTAAATCGGCTTTTAGAATGGCCAGATCCTTATGGGCCCCTGCATTACGACCCGATACCTGAAACGGCTCCTGAAGAAAATATGTTCAGAGCAGTATACGAGGTCTGTTAGAAAAGTATCCGACTTTATTTTTATTTTTTTTTGCGAACACCTGATGGATATGAAACAAGCGCGCTTGCTTCAGGCGACCTTGAACCTTCATGCGCATGCACGAATTTTTTCCCGCCTGCCGATAGCGTCAGTCGCTGGGACGCAGCATTTGAGTGAGGCAGTGCGCAGTGCTCTCGTCGGTTATTTATTGCAAGGAAAATGGCGGAGTGAAAGGAGCAGCGCTACTGCAACAAATTTTGCCATAAACTTGGCGACAGCCGAGTGGAAACCATTCTAAATATTCAGACGGCTTTCGGTGACCATGCTATGAGCAGCACACAGATTAAGCAGTGGTATAATTGGTTTAAAGATGGTCGCACATCGGTGGAGAACGAGCCACGCTCCAATCGGTCATCAACATGTCAAAATGACCAGGACATTGCCGAACTGAACGCTATGGTGATGCGGGACCGTCGCGTGACTATCCGAGAAATTGAGGAAGAGGTGGACATGAACAATTTCTCCGCACATTCCATTATCACCGAAGATTTGGCCATGGAGAGAGTTGCGGCGAAATTCGTGCCGAAGCTGCTCACGGTGGAGCGAAAGCAGCTTCGTGTTGAAGTCTCACCGGACATGCTGGATTCCGCAAATAGTGACCCTGACTTCATCAACATCATAATAACTGGTGACGAGTCTTGGGTGTACAGGTATGACCCGGAAACCAGATCCCAGTCGTCACAGTGGAAGCATTCCACGTCACCAAGACTTAAGAAGTCCCGCCAAGTGCGCAGCAATGTGAAAGTGATGCTGACTGCTTTCTTTGACACCCTCTGTGTGGCACACCACGAGTACGCACTCCACAGGGTCAAACAATGACCAAAGAGTACTACAGGGATGTCCTCCGTCGCCTGCGTGGTGCTCTGCGGCGCACGAGGCCGAAGTTGAGGTCAACAGAAAATTGGCGCATCCATCACGACAATGCTCCTGCACATTCCTCGCACTAAATTCACACTTTTTTCGCGAAAAACTAGACTGCTGTAGTTCAACAGACTCCTTACTCTCCTGATATGGCCTCCTGTGACTTCTGGCTGTTTCCCAAAATCAAGAGGCCATTGAAAGGAGCGCGACTTCAGACAAGAGAGGACATTAAGGGACAGCTGAGCTCAACTCCATTCCGAAAGGGGCCTTTTCGGAATACTTCTAACAATGGCAGCACCGCTGGGAGAAGTATGTGGAGTCCCAAGTAGACTACTTTGAAGGTGACTAGGTTTGCAACGCTCCAGTTATGCAAGTTTTTTTTTCTACGACCAAAGGTCGGATACTTTTCTAACAGACCTCGTATATCCGAACTTGCACAGTCACTGCTAGTCTAAAGCTGTATGAAGTTAAAAGTATGTATCTACGCACAGGGCGTTTCACGTAACTTGAACCAAGTGATGAGGAGTACTGGTCACTGGCCAAGGTCAATAAAGATGAAAACTTTGACGATTCGGGAGCACTACGGCTCCCTTGTTCACTATGAAGCAACCGGCGCACGGATCCGTTCTTTTGTAGCTCCCAGCAGCGTTTTTAATGGTTTAGCATAGATAGGATGCACAGTTCCGTCCTTCCTGTTTAGCGTGTTAGACGATGTCTGTATGATAAGGGACTCAAGATTCTGCCATGCTGATTAATTCTTTTCTCTTGACAATATCTTAACTTCATCCCAGTTAATCTCGTGGCCTGTTTCTTGCACATGCTCGGCGATGGCGTTAGTTGTTACTTTTATGCGAAGCATATTAACGTAGGTTTCGGGCCTTCGCGCGACGCCCGGCGGTGGCCACCATTCACCTTCAAGTGACCTTCAAGTAGGTCACGTGACATGACGTCACGTGATGACGTCACACCGGCTGCAGATGGGGCCTCATATCGCGCCGGCGGTAGCCACCATTGACCTTGAAGTGAGATCACATGATGTGACGTCACGTGATGACGTCACACCGGCTGCAGATGGGGCCTCATATCGCGCCGTCGGACGTCGCCCGGCGGAGGCCTCCACGCTTCGGTTCGCGCCGTCGCGCGCGACGCGGCGGCGGCGCCACCATCGCTGCATCACGTGATATGTGACGTCACGCCAGGGATGAGGCGGCGCGCGCCCGCCGTCGCGTCAGTCTCTGTGCCCGCAACCGCGCCAGCGTCTTTGCGCCGGGCGTGTATGCGGTCAAGATGCCTCCAAACGCTAAGGACATGCTTCGCATCCACTGGGCTTAACCTTGATAAGCCTCCAATTTTTTTTGGTTTCGGGCGTCGTTCTGGTGCTCTCTGAGGCATCTCCTGAAGTTTCAAAGGACTTCACGTACGCTTGGATGCTGCATCCGCAAGCGCATTCTACCACCTGAAGTCCTGGCCTTGTTTGGAGGCTTTTTGCCTTCCTTGAGCCATGGCATGAGGATGTGCAAGTTTCTGAGGTCTGAATGGCAACGACAAGTCAGGCTATGCAAGGATCACTTGTGGCTCTGTCTACAGTCATCTAATCTTCCCGCCGCTTGGAGGACAAAATAGTACGGAACCAGCCTCCTCATAGACAGCATCACCGAGTTTTGTGGCGGCAACAACTTCCTCTCCATCGAAGGTGCGTACCCAGGAGAGCAGCAGGAATCCTCAACAAGATTCACAACATTGATGTGTACCCATCCCGGAAGGCGTTCAGTGGGTCCTACTCTTCTGGTCAAAGTTTGCGGTTGAGCCAAATTTGCGTCCACCTGAACTGTTAGCTATGGTAAGGCGCATATCCCGACGTGCCCCTGAATCCGAAGAGAGCAGGTGTATCACTGAGGGAGTCGACGTTGTGTCAAGACCGAGGAAGCGGGACAAGAACCTGCCAATTGAACATTCCATCAGGTATCTGCGAGACAATTCCTTGGTTTTCTTGACAGCTAACAAGGAAGAGGGATTTGTTGTATTCTCTAAGGATGGCTTTAAGAAAAAAGCAAACGAAGCACAGTCTTCGGTTTTAAAAGAGTGTGAACGTGACTGTCTCGTAACAGCTAAAAAGAGAGCTAAAAAACTATGTTCAAGTTTCAACTTAGAAAAGTTGTACTCTTCAATTGACAAGTGCCAAAAACTAAGCCTGAATATGTTCTTTGCGGCAAAAACTCACAAAATTGATGTCCCCTTAGGCGTCATTGTGTCTGAGAATGGCGCGTGGCAGAAGTGCTTGCGGAAATTTCGACAAGAGAAACTTTCTTTGCTAACTATTTACGATCCCTTCCAGGTCAAGAAATCTGACGACGCAGTTGATTTTCTAAAGGATAACCAAGACAAGCGGTTGTGTGCTTTTTCCATTGACGAAAAAGATTTATATTTCTCTATTCCTCATGACAAACTTATGACTTGCATTAGTGACGCGATTGACAGTCACGGAGCTGTAGTTTTTCAGAATGATTCAGGCCTCTCCGTGAATAACCTTTTAAACTTGCTGCAAACCTATCTTGAATCCACCTATGCAGAATGGGATGACCGCATTTTCATCCGAAAATAAGGCGTCTGCATAGGAGCGTGCATCGCACCGTTGCTCCGTGACTTGTATCTAGCTATACATGATAGAAAACTTAGATTGTTTCTGCGGTTCCAACGTCACAAAGGTTTTCCGTTTTGTTGATGATTACTTGGTTTTAATTGAATGTGACCGTGTAGTTTTTGACATAGAAGTGAATTCGATCTGTTCTGTTTGCTCTGATGTCCTTCAGCCACTTGTTATTATTCAAGAAGTACCTGTTAATGATTGCATCAAGTTCCTTGATTTGACTCCTTGTTTTACTGCTCAACATGTGTGCTAGTTCTTCTAACCTAGGGGAGGAAAGCCGTTACTTCCGTACTGTTCCAGCCACTCCAAACTTGTAAAATGAGGCCTGCGTCCTGATTTAACAATGCCCTCAAGAAATCGTGTTTGCATATGATTGGTTACAGTTTTTCAATCCAGGCTGACAGGCTCACTGCTTCCGGTTATCCCATCAACCTTCTCGCCTCTGTAGCTGAGGGGATGCCAAAAAAGTTGAAATGTGGCACTTCCTCTCCTAGCAGTCAAACCGTGCACCACTCCGATCCACTGCACTTCAAGGCTGCCATCCAATCTCTCATTAGTGAAACATTCAGCGCATCCCTCATGTAATACCCCATTCCTGAGGCATTTGAGGTATTAATAATAAAAAAATAAATAAATGTGGCGGTCATTCCGGACCTTCATGCCGTGTCTCACAATTTGAAAAGTATTGAGAAAAAGGCGGGAGTGAACGTTATATTTTCGGCTCCGCTGCGATTGGGTAGCTTGTGCGCACGTGTAAATGCATCGGAAAAGCACGTAAAAACTGTCCCCGTCTGCATGAAAAAGCACAGAAGCAAGTTTGTACCCTTCAAAGGCACCATTGTCTACTCTCTCCTGTCCTGTGGCAACTATGTTCGTAAAACTAGTCGTTGTCTTAACGACAGGCTGAGGGATTAATTGCCGTGATTGTGCTTGTCATCCGCAGGTCGAGAAATGTGAAGTTGTCGCATATCACAAAGATACGGTCACAAGAGAGATCAGTGAGGCTTCAGAAATTGCGAAGCTAGGTCCGGCATGCGTTAGCACTCCATCCATCGCCATATCAAAAAAGAAAACGAGTTTCTTGTATCATCGTAGATTTTATTGTCTCGTTTTCCCGTGTTTTTTAAAGCATGAAATGGTTGGTTTATGGGGTTTAACGTCCCAAAGCGACTGAGGCTGAGAGAGACGCCGTAGTGAAGGGCTCCGGAAATTTCGACCACCTGGGGTTCTTTAACGTGCACTGACATCGCACAGTACACGGGCCTCTAGAATTTCTCCTCCAAAGAAATTCCAGCCGCCGCGGCCGGGATCGAACCCGCGTCTTTCGGGTCAGCAGCCGAGCACCATAGCCACTGAGCCACCGCGGCGGCTAAAGCATGAAATGCTTTTAGCTCCCGTTGTGGGCAGTGTGGTGACGTCACGCCGAGACCGAGAGCCAACATCCGGGCACTGAATTCCACACATCCGGGAGCTGAAACGAGAGCATCCGGGTACCGTACGAGATTTAACGAGACTCTGATCTGTACATGATCTGTTAGGGGCTTTGAGAGAGGGCCGCTTAGAGCAAAAGAGGGGCGCTCCAGGGCTAGGAGAGCTTTGGGCGGAAAAACTGCTTCCGCGCCGTCCCCAAGGATGGCGCCGCGGTCCCACACTCACTAAAGCCCCTCGATAATTTGAAAGTAACGTCTTTCTGTGAACTATTCCGCCGCGCCGCGCACCCTCACCGATCCTCCTCTCCCATCGGCGCTTTTCTCAACGGTGATTGGCTCCGCGGCCGGTCTCCGGCAAAAGCGCGCGAAAAGTTCGCTCTTTTTGTGTTTTCATTTTTCATCGGCGCCATTTTTTAGGCAGCCGCCACGGCTACGACCGAGCTCCCTAGCATTGCGCGCTTGCACTTCGCGTTATTCGCGCTCTTTTAGTGCAGCACTATGCCGAGTTGCTGCGCATTTTAGTGCACAAGCCGGCGTGAAAAAGGCTTTGCTCTTTTCGCGATTCCGAGCTTCAAGAAAGACAGCATTAGAAGAAAAATCTATGCCTCTCCCGTAACCGAGAGTAGAGTAAGCATGAAATGTTTACGAGCATAACACAATGGTTGTAGATGGTACTAGTCAAAATCTTGAAATGGGTCAAGTGTTCAGCACACCACCCCACACCACACTCTCCTTGTTGCGTCGAAGCGATCGCCTGCAATAGTGCGGGCTTAGGTCGGCAGCCGCGAACCGTGGCGGCCTTGTCGCTTTCGAGAGCGGTCGCATAATCATGGCGTTGTCGGCAGGGGCGAGCAGTCTTCTGCTGTGGCGTATCACTCGCAAAGCGATCGCTTTCCGCAAGACGCTTCCTATCTCTCCTTTCATCAGGCTCCATTGCTCGGCTTAAGCAGCTGTGACGGTGGCGGCAATGAAATGCAGGACGATGCAGAAGCGTACGCGGACACGACGAGACGCAGGCCTGACAAGAATGTATCTGCAGCGCGTTCGAATACTCCGCGAGCGTGCATACATCTGCCTTACAAAGGGGGAAACTTCATGAGCAGAAGGCCCAGCGGCCGGTCTTTTACATGTGTGAGCGTGGGACCGCAGCGCCATCCATGGGGACGGCGCGGCTCGTTTCACGGCTCGTTTCAGTGCCCGGATGAGTGGAATTCAGTGCCCGGATGTTGGCTCTCGGTCTCGGCGTGATGTCACCACACTGCCGACAACGGGAGCTAAAAGCATTTCATGCTTAAATAGCGGCTGCTCAACATCAGCCGCGAAAACTTTACCCCGACGAAGACTGCCCACCTCTGCGAGGTACTATGCATTTCTTCCAAGCGACTGTGTATACTGAAACTGCATGCAAGCGCATCACAAAGCTGACAATCTCACTTAATTCACTGATCATTTTGCGTCGTTATGCGTGTTATTGTTTTCATTTCATGGTTCCGCTCAACGTGCTATAATAGCGGTGGCTGATGCATATAATGTGTGTGCATGCGTTAGCAAGTGTGGAAGCAAAAGTGTTGGTATGCGTGCAGCGGTATCCGCGGCGCTCATGGGTGTCCGGAGGGGGGGGCAAGGGGGGGCGGTTGCACCCCCCTGGAAAATCACTCACTCGAACCGTGAGTGATGGCCGCACACCAGGGGCGGTGGTGCGCTCAGTCAAAAGGGTAAAAGCAGCCCCGCATGGTCACATCTGCGAAATGCCGCGTCCGGGCGTGCGTCGTTCCGCCGTTTTCAAACCACGCCATCGTTAGCTCTACTGAAGGGCGACCTGTTCCAGACATACAGCGGCACCGGCGAGCATGTGTTTCGAGCCGCCTTGAGATGGGTGTCTGTTTCTTTGATCTCTAGAGAGATAGCGACACGGAGGCAGACAGTGCACGGGGCATCTTGTTTTCGCCTATGTCGTTACGCCGGTCACCGATGAATTCTTAAGGAGGGAAGGACAAATCAGCCGTGTCCACCCCCGCTTTGTCGGGCTGCTCAGGGGCAAGCGGGCGATGAGTTGGCGCCGCCGCCGCTCGCTGTCTCCTCCGATCCACGTGTAGCGCAGTTCGGTAGAAGCGCCGCTTTCAGAATCTCCGGCAAAGGGGATTAGCTGCTTTTGTTCACGGCGACGCAGTCTCCCGAGGCGCCCCCACACCAGCGTTCTTTGCGTCTTCTGTGAAAACCAGCGCCTTTGGTCAACGCAGCCCGATGGCGCCTGCCTGGCTCGCCTGTCACCTCTGGCTGGGCCTCAAATCACAACAGCGCCCATGTACTGTGCGTGTCAGTGCATGGTAAAGAGACCCAGGTGGTCGACATTACCCGGAACTCTGTACTACTCCATCCCTCATAGCCTGAGTCGTTTTGGGGCTCTGAACCCCATAAAAACACAAAAACAAATTTTCCGACCGGAGTGGCGAGTGTCCCTTCCCCTCGGTAGTTGCGCGGCGTTCCTTTCACCCCCAAAGTGCGCATTCGGGGATACTGCGGCAAGTAAGCCCTCGCACGTGTGCGCGCCTCTGTGTTTGTGCTTGGGTGTTTTTAGTGGCCGGTTGTCAGCGAAGCTGAGAACAACCAAGACAGCGGACGAGAAAACGACGAGCGGCGAGCAGTGTGTGTGGGGTTGCTCGACTGTGCGGATGCGCAAGCAAGATGGAGCGAGGTGTATGAAGCTGCGAGCGTGCATTTATCTTGTAAATAAGTTTTCGTTGTATATATAGTCATCTTTTGTTTTCAACGTACGCGTTCAACAGTTTTTCCAATCAATGTGTATGATGAGTGTGCACCGAGAGCGTGTAATGAAGCACAGAAGTGAATTTATCACACGTGTAATTACGCAATTCGCCCAGAAAAATCCGAGGCGCCTACAGTTGCTGTTCAAGGAAGACTGACTGAGTGACTGTAGTTGCGTGTTTGCGAACATATTGTGCTGTGTGCTGGTCATCAATCCGGGTGAGTCGAGAACCCGTATGCAGGAAGACTGAGCACTCTTCTCCACGAAGTGATATAGCATCTTTTTGCATTTTTTATTAATTTTAGTTGTTTCTTCGTTGATAAACTCCAATGTACCTCTCCTAGCCGCGCTTTAATTTGCTGTTTGTAATTTTTCTTTCATGTGTGCATTTTGTTTAATTTTTATTTATATATAAATAAATAAATTTACTCCGCAAATAGCGCCTTTTTGCTACGAACATACCCCCCCCCCCCCCCCCGGGGCACCAACGGGGCCCCCCCCTGCAAAAAATTCTGCGGACGCCCTTGGCGGCGCTGTAAATTTTTCGAACCTCTGGTAATAGTGCACATCGCGGTAATGCGGCGCATGTCCCGAGCGAGATTTAACCTAGATTTTTTTTTTATGAATGCAACTTGTCTAACGATCTACGCTTATTCGTTGTTTTGCTGAACCGTTACACTTCTATCAAGTGAGTTGTATCAATTCCACATTCTCGGAAAAGACCTCATATTGCATTCACAAAAATAATTCATTTTTTAATCACATCAGTGCTTTTAAAGTGTTGCCTGAATGTACTCAAGTATTGTAAATATCCAATGCATGCCATTTTTGTATATTCATTTCTACAGTTTGTGATCATTTGCTTTAGTTGAGCATGGTCGCGTGGCCTTTTGTTGAATACATCACCCGCTCAAAAACTATAGGCCTATATCTGAGCTGTTTCATTTCCCTAAGTATGTTTTTGTTTTCTGTGCTTTGTTTTGAGGACTGCACCCAACCGGTGACAGATGTCCACAGCTGGCTTATTCGGGGTTTTTATGTATATTTTCGGTGTAAATCTACACGACTCATCTGTAATAAACATTGTATCTGAAAAACTGTCTGTCTGTGTCATATTGTGACTGTATTTATACTCAGGACTGATATTAGTCAGGCACTCGCTTTAGGATAGCCTTGACTGTGGCTGACCAAAATGCTAAGACCCTATAACTTTCTCTTCGGTTTTGTCACGGTCGTTGCTATCAGTTTTTTTCTTTCCTAACGTAACATCTCTTTAAGCGGATTTAAAAAGGAATAGAATGTGGGCGGTAAATGCCTAAGTGTGCCAAACTTTGGGGGTGGTCTACCTAAATTTGGAAGCCAACACTGAGTTTCGCATAGTCAAATTAGGTTGGACCCCAATGTAGGCCAAATATGGACGACGTCAAATTTATGGGTTCCAGAGAGACAAATTTTGGGGATAGCCCACCTAATTTTGGAGGTCACCATTGAATTGGTCATACTAAAATTAGGCTTGACACTAATTTTGATGAAATTCGGACAAGGTCAAATTTCGGTGGTCGAGAGGGCCAAATTTTGGGGTGTGTTCCTTGGATGACGGGAAATCGGTGCGCGGATCTTTGGCTCTCGGTTTCGGCTCGACATCACCTAAAGGTCGCCGACAGCGGGAGCTAAAGCCGTTTCATGCTTAATAGAAAAAAGTTCATATTCGTTTTCAAGCCGCCGCGAAAATTCTCAACTACAAAAGCGATTAAGCCGTTGCATGTGCACTGCGCGGTGCCAAACTCAGACTGAACCTTAATGAAAAATTTTAAAACGGCCATCAAAGCTAATGCCCCAGCTTGTTCCCAGCTACCATCCCAATTCTGAAACTCCACTCGTGAATAACTTCATAAACTGTACTTCCGCGATAATTAGTTCGAAGTGAATCTACATTTAACTAAACATTGGTATGGTGAAAATATTCAGGAATGTTCAAATATATTGTAAATATTGTGCTTCATATATTTTGCCGTGTTGAGACAGATGGTATTGAAAAGTCAAAAGGAATGTGAAATGTATGCAGCAAGTGGTTTTGTTCGTGCCGCAAGCGCTCGTAATTGGCACTTTCATTGCGCGTACGAGACGCTAATTTATGTGGCTCGTGGTAGTCAAGCGTGTCGCATGTCTTTCTCATGATTTTATTCAATAAAAGAGCGTGAAAAAAGCACGAACTTAGAGCGCGCGCATGTGCCAGCCACGCCGCGGTGGCTCAGTGGCTATGGTGCTCGGCTGCTGGCCCGAAAGACGCGGGTTCGATCCCGGCCGCGGCGGTTGAATTTCTTTGGAGGAGAAATTCGAGGCCCGTGTACTGTGCGATGTCAGTGCACGTTAAAGAACCCCAGGTGGTCGAAATTTCCGGAGCCCTCCACTACGGCGTCGCTCATAGCCTCAGTCGCTTTGGGACGTTAAACCCCATAAACCAAACCAAACCAACTGCCCGGACAGCGAGCGAGCGATGCATATATGTACAGTCATTGTCAAAAGTAACCAGGCTGCACGTTTTTCTTCTCAGTCGTATATTAAAGCTATTATGACAGCCCTCAAGCTCTAAATCTCTGTAGTGTATGAAGAACCCCTGTTCACGCCTTCAAAGAACTTTTTGATCTTTAGGGAAGCCGTGAGGGCTCTGTTATACGAATGAGAAGCAAAACATAGAGCCTGACTACTTTTGACAGAGACTGTACATTCTTGTCAGGCCTGAGTCTCGTCGTGTCCGCGTACGCTTCTGCATCGTCCTGCACTTCAATACCGCCACCGTCGCAGCTGCTTAAGCCGAGCAATGGATCCTGATGAAAGGAGAGGTAGGAAGCGTCTTGCGGAAAGCGATCGCTTAGCGAGTGATACGCCACAACAGAAGACTGCTCGCCCCTGCCGACAACGCCATGATTATGCGACCGCTCTCGAAAGCGACAAGGCCGCTACGGTTCGCGGCTACCGACCTAAGCCCGCACTATTGCAGGCGATCGCTTCGACGCAACAAGAAGAGTGTGGTGTGGTGTGTTGAACACTAGACCCATTTCAAGATTTTGACTAGTACCATCTACAACCAATGTGTTATGCCCGTAAACATGTCATGCTTACTCTACTCTCGGTTACGGAAGAGGCAGAGATTTTTTTTCAGATGTGACTACTTGCACTTAAACAGAGGCACTCTGAATAAGACTTGAGTTGTTAGTCAGCGCTGTGTCTGTTCCCTTCTTCTCTGTGTTTGTGCTAGTGCGCTGCTTTTTCTATAGAAAAAAAAAGAGGTGCCGTTGTGGAGCGCTCAGGAATAATTTCGACCACCTGGGATCTTTAACATGCTCTGAAATTGCACAGCATACGGGCACCTTTTTGCATTTCACTTCCATCAAAACGCTGCCGCCGTGCGGCTGGGTTTGAACCCGAGTACTCGGCTCAGCGCCGAGCACGCTCACCACTGATCCAGGACTTAAATTCTGCAATTCAAATGTGGCCCATGAGGGCAGTAGTAAATGTTCATCGTGTAATCAAATTAATTGTAATAACTTTTAATAATACCCTCTCTGGGCACTAATTAACTAGTGTTCCTATTTCCTAGTCGCTGCCGGAGCACGCAGCTCAACTGCAGGAAGCTAGCTCAGCCTGCTTTTCTTTCATGCGTTCGCATTACAACAGTGCTGCGAACAAAAACCCGTCTCACTGCTTGTGTACGGTGTTAAGATCGGCGAACACGGGCCTGGGAAGAATTAGTACCGGAAGTGACTCATCGCAAAGAAAAGATGCGGCGCGGGCTGGCGACAGCAGCGGCGGAAGCAGACGATGGCAGCGGCGGTAGTGTGGCCGAGTCTGTCCTCGGGTCGCCGGACGGTGTGGTGCTACGCAAGGTCAAGCTGAGGCTGCCAATTGAAAGACGGCTGTGTCCTCGACAGAGGTCTCGTGCTTCGGCCATCCGGCGGGGGAGTTCGAGGACGTTCATTCACCTGCGGGGAGACTGCAGGAGACTCCTTTCCCGCGGAGGCAACGCGCAGAAGACTTGCCGCAGTGGTCAAGGTGACGGATCAGTGTTTGATGACTCTGTATTCCCCTTCCCATCGACCTAGCTGAGAGAGAGCGAGAGAGCCCAGCACCGCCCCCTGCCGTGTGTGGTACCACCAGTGTCTACATCTGCCCGCCTGATTGGTCATCGTTCTCCGAACTTTATTCCCCAGTCAGGGATCTGGGGAATCTGAACCCTATTTAACGGGATGTTGTTTTATGACCGGAGCACTCCCATCTCGACTGCAAATATGTAAAATAAACCTTCTGTGCGGTTTCCTCCATAACGGAGTTCGACACCGTCTTTCGGAGCCGTGACCTGCGGGGCTGAACGAGTCAGTCAACTTCAGGACCCCTCCGTCTCCAGTGTCATTGAAAGTGGAGAGTAGGCGGCCCCGCAAGTTGTCAGTCGGCTCACGTGGTTCTTACGTGACGTTCGGCGCTCGGCCACAGACGGACACGTGTCGCGCGTTCCAAGTGTCGCGTTGTGTTTTGTGCGCTGTAAAACTAATGCTAATGCGTTACTGTTGCATGAACCCCATGGATCGCACTTCGTTCTTTTTAATTAGGTGGAATTACAATTAAGCATGGGATATATTCCAGTAGTGTAGCAGGGGTGTTCAGTGGAGGGAAAGGGAGAGGGGGCCTACATGCGCATTAGCCCAGGGCCCCCATTTTTCTTGATCCGGCCCTGCAAAGCTCTCTTGACCGTGCTGTTGTCGCAAGGTGCCAGACACTATTTTCCGCTACTGCCGTGTGATCGCGCCCGAATGTTATGCGCGCTGTTGCGTCCTTGCCATGTAATGTACGCTATGTATAAAAATTGATGTGCGAATGCTTTATTTCAGGCTTTCTACAATCGATGTCCACGCAACGTAAGTCTGTCCTAAAAATGAAGGCGCTTCCCTAGCCAAGCGCGCTTTTCATGGCAGCAAGAAAGGTCGCTACACATCACAAATAGAGGAAAAAAACTTTGTCTTTGCTTGCAATATTGACTGTTAACATTGCAATACACGCTACACGCGTCTTCCACTTCGTTTAAAATGTGCTGCTGGAAGCTACGACAGGGAAAATGAACTGCGCCGGGCTCGTAACGCTGACGCTGATGTGGGGATGTGCATGGCACATTATAGTTAAAGGGATGACACTACGCAGCTGGTTGTGTGTCGTGAGTGAGTACCCTGCTACGCGCGCAGCTGCTAACCTGGAGCGCATGAAGAAGTTGCTCCAGGCCAACGCATGTGTGCACGCAGCACAAAATAACCGCTCGCTACCATACCAGGCAATTTTCGCCCACTAGGAAATAAAACAGCGATGAAAGTTCGCAGTGCCGCAGAAGTTGCTCAAGGCCAACGCATGTGTGCACGCAGCACAAAATAACCGCTCGCTACCATACCAGGCAAATTTTCGCCCCCTAGGAAATAAAACAGCGATGAAAGTTCGCAGTGCCACAGAAGTTGCTCCAGGCCAACGCATGTGTGCACGCAGCACAAAATAACCGCTCGCTGCCATACCAGGCAAATTTTCGCCCCCTAGGAAATAAAACAGCGATGAAAGTTCGCAGTGCCACAGAAGTTGCTCCAGGCCCACACATGTGTGCACGCAGCACAAAATAACCGCTCGCTGCAATACCAAGCAAATTTTCGCCCCCTAGGAAATAAAACAGCGATGAAAGTTCGCAGTGCCGCAGAAGTTGCTCAAGGCCAACGCATGTGTGCACGCAGCACAAAATAACCGCTCGCTACCATACCAGGCAAATTTTCGCCCCCTAGGAAATAAAACAGCGATGAAAGTTCGCAGTGCCACAGAAGTTGCTCCAGGCCAACGCATGTGTGCACGCAGCACAAAATAACCGCTCGCTGCCATACCAGGCAAATTTTCGCCCCCTAGGAAATAAAACAGCGATGAAAGTTCGCAGTGCCACAGAAGTTGCTCCAGGCCCACACATGTGTGCACGCAGCACAAAATAACCGCTCGCTGCAATACCAAGCAAATTTTCGCCCCCTAGGAAATAAAACAGCGATGAAAGTTCGCAGTGCCGCAGAAGTTGCTCAAGGCCAACGCATGTGTGCACGCAGCACAAAATAACCGCTCGCTACCATACCAGGCAAATTTTCGCCCCCTAGGAAATAAAACAGCGATGAAAGTTCGCAGTGCCACAGAAGTTGCTCCAGGCCAACGCATGTGTGCACGCAGCACAAAATAACCGCTCGCTGCCATACCAGGCAAATTTTCGCCCCCTAGGAAATAAAACAGCGATGAAAGTTCGCAGTGCCACAGAAGTTGCTCCAGGCCCACACATGTGTGCACGCAGCACAAAATAACTGCTCGCTACCATACCAGGCAAATTTTCACCCCTAGGAAAGAAAACAGCGATGAAAGTTCGCAGTGCCACAGAAGTTGCTCCAGGCCCACACATGTGTGCACGCAGCACAAAATAACCGCTCGCTGCCATACCAGGCAAATTTTCGCCCCCTAGGAAATAAAACAGCGATGAAAGTTCGCAGTGCCACAGAAGTTGCTCCAGGCTAACACGTGTGCACGCAGCACAAAATAACCGCTCGCTGCCGTACCAGACAAATTTTCGCCCCCTAAGAAATAAAACAGCGATGAAAGTTCGCAGTGCCGCAGAAGTTGCTCCAGGCCCACACATGTGTGCACGCAGCACAAAATAACCGCTCGCTGCCATACCAGGCAAATTTTCACCCCTAGGAAATAAAACAGCGATGAAAGTTCGCAGTGCCACAGAAGTTGCTCCAGGCCCACACATGTGTGCACGCAGCACAAAATAACCGCTCGCTGCCATACCAGGCAAATTTTCGCCCCCTAGGAAATAAAACAGCGATGAAAGTTCGCAGTGCCACAGAAGTTGCTCCAGGCCCACGCATGTGTGCACGCAGCACAAAATAACCGCTCGCTGCCATACCAGGCAAATTTTCACCCCTAGGAAATAAAACAGCGATGAAAGTTCGCAGTGCCACAGAAGTTGCTCCAGGCCCACACATGTGTGCACGCAGCACAAAATAACCGCTCGCTGCCATACCAGGCAAATTTTCGCCCCCTAGGAAATAAAACAGCGATGAAAGTTCGCAGTGCCACAGAAGTTGCTCCAGGCCCACACATGTGTGCACGCAGCACAAAATAACCGCTCGCTACCATATCAGGCAAATTTTCGCCCCCTAGGAAATAAAACAGCGATGAAAGTTCGCAGTGCCACAGAAGTTGCTCCAGGCCAACACGTGTGCACGCAGCACAAAATAACCGCTCGCTACCATATCAGGCAAATTTTCGCCCCCTAGGAAATAAAACAGCGATGAAAGTTCGCAGTGCCACAGAAGTTGCTCCAGGCCAACACGTGTGCACGCAGCACAAAATAACCGCTCGCTACCATACTAGGCAAATTTTCGCCCACTAGGAAATAAAACAGTGATGATAAAGTGCGGCGCACCGGTGCCTAAATGCGCGCATTAAATCATCAACGGCACAGAGTTACTTTTCTACGCGCTTCCCGGTGTCGATTCTTGCCATCTTCAGGGCCAAACTTAAAACGAAGCAAAGGAAGCGGTAGATGCATGCTGGCGCCGACTAGACGACAACAAAGGACGTACAGGGCCAATCAAACTTAGAGGGAACACAGCTCCGCGTAGCGGCGCACACGCGGAGCCCCATTGCGACCAAGCCGGTAGCAAACCCATGCAAAGGGGCAGATTACACCATAGAGTTAATATATTACACGAGGCCTCACGTCGAGGTCCCTCTTCTCGTGCGCCATTACTTTGATTAATGAACGGGTTAGATGCAATGGCATTCCGCAGGCACGTGGCCACGCGGAGCCGTGTTCCCTCTAAGTGTGATTGACCCAGTACATTTGGTAAAAGATGAGCGGTATAATCAGTGCAGCGGCTGAAGCTTCCATTTTGAAATTCTACTTGCTATTCATGACAGCTCCACCGATATCAAGAAAGCACGCTAGCAATTAAATGACCGTGCAAATGACGCAACTCTTTCCTTCTTCCATGACGCACTTGCTCAGCCCAACCGAGAAGGCAACCGGAGGCTATGGGCGCGGTGTTGCCGGACCTCCAGGCAGTTTCACGCGCTTTGACAGAATTTGAACTAACGACACTAACGAGGTTCTACAGTAACGAAGTTTTCAGCAGTAAGTTGTGGGAATGCTGCGCGCTTTGGCAGCAGACTGTGCCCCACACAAGCACGGAAAAGGAGCTTCGCGGCAGAGGGTGCACGGAGAAGTAGTGCACTGCACGGGCTCGGGACAGCCCGAAAGCCCGGGCCCGGCCCGGGCCTGAAGTTGCGGGCCCGGGCCGGGCTCGGGCTTAAAGCTGTGGACTCGAGTCGCGCTTGGGTCCGTACAGAAACGGCTGGTGTCCTACTATTCATTCATTATTGCAGAGTGAAGTACACACCTGCGGCATAGGAGCAGCGACATGGATGAGTTATGGGTTATAGTACGCGCTGAGAAAAAAAAAAGTAAGCTACTTATTTATTTCCTTATTTCCACGCCACGGTAGCTTAGTGGTCAAGGCGCTTGATTATTGAGCCGGGGAACCAGGGTTTGCTCCTAGCCCCGGCGGCCGCATTTCTATTTAAGCGGCAAGCATGACAGCCAGTATCATTGCTCGTTGAATAAACTCAGGTGGTCGAAATGATCCGGAACCCTCCGCTCAGTCACAGCCTGACTCCCCTTGGGCCCTTAAGTCCCAAAAACATAGCTTTTATTTTATAGGCATATTTTTCTCATGTGAGAAAATTCACAAACTAAAGCGCGTTTGGTTTTCTTTTTGATAAGCTGACCGTAACGTCTCGTACATGAAATAGCCACAAAAGCTCGCGAGGGTTTGTAAATCTCATCTCATAACCACATCTATCCCTCCTCGCTTCTTCAGCCTGGTTGTCATGGCAAGTGTTTTGCCCTGTAAGTTATCACGTGGTTCGCGCGTTATCTTCTGCTCCACCAGTAAGAGTAAAATTCAACCGGTCTTAATTGGCCATTGATCGTTCGTTATCCCAAAACATACCTATACACTATCAGAAATTCATTCTTAAGAGCATATTAGTTTAGGACGCTTATAGTCTTCAAAACAAACACCGTGAAATACTCAAGCTTTTAGCTTTTCGTTTCTGCTGAAAGGCGACCAGTTCGGCTATGAGTTCAACCTGTGAGATCGCGTTCACTAAAAAAAATGTCATCCCACTGCTTGCTAGGCAGCTTTAATGTTCATACTTCCGAGCGGCAAAATATAACTGATTAAAATCATGGGGGAATGCAAAGTAGTCTATTACGCGCGTATGCAGCCCTTTTTATTGGGCTCTCGGAACTTCCGAGTTTATCTTTGCGCACCTACACAATATCACTGACCAAAATACTGGCCTGGCGAGCACTACTCTTAATCACTTCCTTCTGGGTTAAAAAGAACCAACTACCTGCAAGCCAAACTGTGGTTTCAGAATCTTTGTCGGCCAGTTTCTTATCGGTCTAGTAGCAGTCTACTTGCTCAGAGTGAGCAGTATACCTCAAGCGTTACTGTGAAACGGGCCGGGCCGGGCCCACTCCAGGATTCACGGGCCGGGTCGGGCTCACTAGAGCGATAATTTAGCGGGCCTGGGCCGGGCTTGAAGCCGCGGGCCTGGGCCGGGCTCGGGCTTCAGGTCTCGGTCCCGGGCCGGGCCTCAGATTGAGGCCCGTGCAGTGCTCTACGGCGAAGTGGCACAATCTGCCCACGTTTGAGTACGGCACGCGTAAAACATTTTTGCGTTGTTCACCGCTTATTGAGCACGCAGTGCAGGATTCAGAATAACCTGTCAGGCTGTGGTGACACTTTTACGAGGAAAACAGCAATGAATGTGTGCCGACATTTGGCTCGAGTGACACACACATAAAAGCTCATTTAAACCAGCAAGGCTGGCAAATCAGTCCATGGACCTCTCAAACCACGCCCCTTCCAAATGCATTCCTAGTGGGGGCAAAATCTGAACTTTCAAATGCGCAAATAAAAAAAAAATGGACATTTAGTCGGCATGACCCGCCACAAGCCCACTGCAGCAGTCAAGGCTGTCAGAACTGGTCTTTTCCGAACAGAGAAAAAAATTGTGAAGTGAACCGATTCGTGAAAGAGAAAGCCGATGAAAAGGCGCGAATTTCTGTACGTTATTTTTCTGGGCACTGCGCAGCTTTTCCGAGCAGGCGTCCTGGATTAAAGTAGGTATTTATTTACAGTTGAACCTCGTTATGCCGAAGTCGAAGCTAGGGGACCTGTAATTTCTTCTTTGACGCCTTAGGTGAACTTGGGCACAACTGACTTCCTGTCGCCGTGTGTTCCGCCTGCCGCCAATCTGTGAGAAGGGAGCCCTCAACACGTGCAATGATCCCCCTGTCGCGGCGGAATATACGTATACCAACCGAACATGTCATGCAGCTCCGCCAACGCGCTAAAGTTTTTCCCCGGAGCTTAAAAAGTGAGACTTAGAGAAATAATGTCGCACACAACAGGTGAGGCATATCCAGAATATTTGCGGCGCTGAAGCCGATACGGGTCGCGGTGACAGTGGGCACGTGGCTGCGATTCCTTCGGGAACACCCGTTTTGGTTTACTTCCCCTCACCGCATGACATGTGCGCAGTGGAGAACGAGTAGGCCAGACCGAAGGCTAATCGTTTAATTGGATAAAAGCTCCCTCAACTGTTATGAATTAACGCAAATAATCTCAGCTTCTTCCTTGTTCCTTTCGCACAACGGGGTACGGTGTTAGAGGGACACCGAGGAGAATTCCATCTAATCCTTGTTCTCAGTAGAGATGGGTTACCTGGGTCTTTATGGCGGCGCTGAAGTTTTTCGGGAATCAAAAGACGCATTTAACGCCGAGAAAATTGGATTTAAAAACCTTCCCGCCGTTACATTTAAACTCGTGGTCGTATACTCAAGAGTACGGGTTGCCACCGTTTTGAAGTAAATGGCGATGTAGCGTAGCGTCAGGGATCCGCGAAAAATCTGCGTCGACTAAGGAGGTTGTTCGTTGTCAGCTCACGCTTTTTATTTGCGAAATCGAGCGGTGACAGCGACACCCGTGTTGGTTTTTGAGCCGCTTTCGGTGAGAGTGGTTTCTGTGATTGGAACGCAGTATACCCTATTGTTACAGGCCAACTACTATTTGTCCACAGCGTCCTTATAATGACTGCTTCTTTGTTGCCGAAGACTGTGAACAGTGTGATCGGAGCTACGTGAAAGTCCTTCACTACCTAACACTTCGTACCTGATGCAACCGCTTAGAGTATTTACTCGATTCTAACGCGCACCCGCTTTTCACGTTCAGAAAAGAAAAAAAAAGCGCAGTGCGTTCGACTATAACGCGCACCAGATTTTCATGCTTCCTGCACAAAGAGCAGACAGCACGTGACGAGGGCGCAGTTTTGGCGCAATGCAAGAACCACGAGGATGGAAGCAAGAAAGACGCGCAGAGGTGCAAATCAGCATTCTGAAAGGCACGCAGCCGGTAGCCCCCGTTTGCAGAGGGCTGGGGCGAAGCTCAGAAAAGCGAAACCGAAACTAAGCGGTCGGACTGTTCTCAGAAGCCGCGGCCGTCCGTTTTTCGTCACGCCTTCCATGGCGCGCACATCAGGGGTACGCAGGCAACTCTGCAGCATGCAATTCATGTTTGAGTAGGGCTGTTTTCACGATCGCTTACCGTGCCGTCATACTTAAAGCCCCTTGATATTTAAAGTAGCGACACTTTCCTCCACCCCCTTGTTTCCCTCCTCGATTATCCTCGCCCGTCGACTGTGCGCGCTGCGCGTTGGCTGCGCACGGCACGCTTCGAAAGCCATCGCGCGCTCGCCGGCCCGATGTGTTCGCTGGCACACTTGAGCGCGTGTAAGTTTGCGCTTTTTTCTCCGCTCTGTTGTAAAACGCAACCAATAGAAAGTGATGCGACATGTTTGACTCTACCACGAGCCACATTTAGCCCCTTCTCGTTTGAGCAATGAAAGCGCTAAACACGAGCGCTTGCGGCATGAATAATAAAAGCGTACTCGGTCCTCCTCAATACGGCAGTTTTTATGAGCATAACATTTACGTTAAATTTGTATATTCCTCAATATTGTTCAGCACACTGACCCTTCCCTGAATGCAGATTTCACCTAGCGCTGCATTTCCGCGAAAATACTGTTTATCACGCTGTTCTTTTGCAATCGAGCGGGTAAAAATTGCGGTAGTTTAGTCAAAGATGTCATTTCATAAGTGAAGCTTCAGGTGAACGATTTTGGCTGCGAAAATACTGGGGCATTTTCTTCAACGTTAAGCACTTTTTTAAAGCAAGTTTCAGACCAAAAAATTTAAGCTAAAGCACGTGCAACGGTTTTATTGCCTGGTCAATACAAATTTCACGGCTGCTAGAAAGAGAAGAATTTTATTTTCTAATTTTTGCGTTAGTTTTATTGACTACTGCACAAGTGAGCCTGGCTTGGCTCACTTACTGTTACTTAGAAAAAAATCATTCATTGTAGTATATCAACGATTTCGCCTTTGACGCGTCTACCCCCCCCCCCCCCCCCCCCCCCCCAAAGCGCCGAGTAGAGAGACGGGCGAGGAGGATGTGCGAGGGTCTGCAGTGTGGCGGCAAAGCTCACAGAAAGGCAGTACTTTAGAATCAAGGGACTTTAGTCGTACCTGGTCGCGGCCTCCCTTCGTGAAGCTGTTCAAATCCGCCTTTTTCACACAGTCGCTCTACGCATGCACGCCTGTTCTCCTCCAACTCCATTAGTTGAAAACAAAACCTCCAGCCCCTACTGTGCATTCGCAGTTCATATTAGTGACGGGTGCATGCGACAGATGGCGGCAGCTGTCAAGCGCACACTTTCCACTTCGCAGGCACAGCTCGTCGCTCCAAATGGAACCGGATGGCGCCTACGCCTCCCACGTGTTTGTTTTCAATCAGTAGCAGACGAATTTTCGCCACACCCCAGAGGGCACCACATTCGGTAAAAAAGGCGGCATCGGTTCGAGACGCGTATCGTCCGAATTAGCGAGTGTCCAATACAAAGGCGTTGGCCGGGACCGCACCGGCTGTTCGAATTATACGGATTTCTAACTGGGGTCGAATTAACAAACTTTTAATGCATCGACGCACAATAAGCCAGAGTTAACATACTGGCATGGTGAGAAAAAAAACTCACGAGCGTGACGTCATGCGGCCAGCCATCGCAAGCAAAGTGCTCATGAAGCTGGTCCCTCTACCCTGGTTTTTAGTTTCTATAATAGCATAAAACTTAAAAAAAATAACAGTTGCTAACACTGGGCCGCGGCGTCCTGTATTACTACACTGGCCAATCGCAACAGTAAACGAAATCAACTTTTAAATGTTTGACTATATCAAACAATCCATGCATCAAAATTCTAGCGCTCAAATTTTTTTCTAGTGATAGGCTTCTTGTTTAGGTAACAAGAAACGTTCAAGCAGTGGACTACTTTTTCGTCGTGGAGAAATTCTGAGCGCAGAGGCTGAATGTGGGTCAGTCTCCTAATAATGTTTTGGAGTCAGTATGTTTCAGTGCGCGCGCCTGCGCGGCCCATTGCGCGGGCGCCAGCAGCGAGGAGGTTGATCTGCAGCCAGTTTGCTGCGCTGGTCCGCGTATGCGTGCGCGCAATGTTTTTAGATATCACCACGAGCAATCACGTGGGAGACGTACAGACTTTCTCCTTTATAGACTACGCGCCCACCGGAGATTTTCTTTCCTGTAAGTATACTGGCAATAAGTACCAAGCTGCAATTTTGTGATGCCGATGACACTAGGGTGTTGCTGGTAGTTTCATTCTCGTACTCGATTCTAACGCGTATATCATTTTGTTGCAAAAGCAACACTACGCGAGTCACCGGGCCATTTCGCGGAGCTGAGGAAAGGCCATACTGCACATGAGGGAGGAGAAGTGACATCACACGGCGCACAGCTGGCGCACCGCCGCCGTCGCTGCGGGGGTGACTCAGAGGTGCCGCCACCGCGCTCGCCAGTTGCGCATGCGCAGTAGCGGCGCATAGCTAGCGTGCCGAGGCCACCGCCACTGCCGCGCGCTCTCCATCGCCTCTCTCTCTCTCCTCGTTGCTTTCGCAACCCTCCAGGTTTAACCAGAGCTAAACCACTGCAAATTTTTTTAGACAAGTTTTTTCCAAAAAAAACAGGAGCGCGTTAGAATCGCATAAATACAAGAGATCATGGCCACGTTCTGGTCAACGGCAATTATCTAGTGCCACTAATATTGACCTCATGAAACCAGCACAGCGTCAATACCGTCAAGCTCACCAAACAAACTGCCGAATGGTCAAACCATGTGACTACGCCGCGAAAACAAACTGCACACGATACCCGAGAAAAGCACGTGCTCTCAGAGGACCATGCGCAGCGAGAAGGTTCGAGAATGCACTCTAATGGCCTTGGCAACTCTGTTGATGCGCAGCCAGCGCTGACTGTGCACATCAGCATTCAGCGGGCAGTGAGCTCTTTGTTTTGGCCAAAACGGGTGCGCCGAAGTAAAAATTTTGGCACCCCGATGGCAAGGAATCGTCCAGAGGAACACTTGATGAGGGCGTTTGCAAATTTGAAAATTTATGTTGTGTTTTGTGCTGCTCTCCCCTGCGTACTACAATAAGACTGCTGCACATAGAAATTACAGATGCAAGACTTTTCTGTTCAAAAAGCTTTTTTAAGAGGCTTTGAATGTACTCTACTATTAAGCTTTTTCCAGTTTTGTTTCATGTGAAACATTTTTAACGTTTTTAATTTACAGCTCTGTCAATTCAACAAACCACAGCCTTACTAAGAGGTAAGAAAGGAAAACAAAAGCACAGAAGACCTAGGATTTTTAATAAAACATTGGAATATTATGGTTTCCAAGGAAGTCGTAAAACTATCTTTTATTTCCAAAGAGACCAGTTTGTACAAAGAGGATCCGGAAAGAAATGCAACCTCAGTCAGTATATTTTCTTGTTTGTTGTGAGAAAGCAAAAATTGTTTGAGCCATTGGGAAACTTTCCTGGGTCACATCCAAAGAGGTAAGAGTGCATCCAAAATTTTCTCCTTTAAGAAGACATTTTTGAGCGAAACAGGTTAACACAATAGCTGCAGTATACATGTCTCTATGTCTGTGTGTATTTATGTGTGCGTCTGCAATGCTGTATCTGAAGAGAGAATGGCAATTGTCTGGTGCTTGCCGGGTGTTTATGCCTGTACAGGTACGTCCTTAATATATATATTTATATATATATTTATATATTGTGTGTATATATATACTATTTATGCATATATTAGCCTATGAACACTCTCTACAACGACCACAACACAAGTGGCTGCCTCTGCAAACATAAACAAGTGTACAGTGTTTCACAACCGGTCTAACAAGATGAGCCAAGGGCTAACTGCAATGGTGGCGGTGTTTCAAGGAGCACACATGCCCTGTACATGAGTAGGAGAGGGACTCTGAAATTAAGTAAGACTTGCTGCGTGTTCAAGTTTGTTCATAGGGTAGATGAGCTGCCAACACAGAGCCACCGAGAAGAGGAGGAGAAAAAACACAGCCGGTGTGGCCTCCACTGACGCCATCACCCAACGTCAGATTGATCCAGAGGGAACCCAGAGGGCCTTATTCTGTTCATCATCCACACACATCTTGACCTGGGTGCACATGTAGGCCAAGTTGCTGCCCGGGATCACGGCTGCAAATGCACGGACATCAAAAATCACCCCTGCTCAGAAAGCACCGTGTCTTTGGCCCTCTGCCAAATCCAATGATCCTATCAGCACATTTCGGGTTTTCTCTAAATACTATACGTGATCAACTTAAAGCGCCACTTTCACACTCAGTCTTTCTGGTTAATCAAGCAGTGTGAACGTCACCAATCAAAGGCACTAAACAAAACGTATCAACCAAGCAAATCTACAGGAGGTACACATTTTCAACCTATGCAACAGGACTACAGGACTGCTTCAAAAATTGTGTGCACACATATGCGCTGCTGCACATGCCTGTAGCATGCTGTTTAACAGCCTCTTGCATTAAAATTATTTCTGAATGTAATTTTCACATTAGAACTCTTTTCATCGGTTTAAAGTATCAACTACATACCACTTTGCAAACTGACTACTAATTCAATTTTTTTCAGTGATATAGTTGGTGCAAAACATGGAGGTGCTTGTTTTCATTTTTAACGCTTCATGAATGATATCAACAGCAAATATCATGCAGAAGAATAACACTAAACCAAAGCTATTCTTGCTGTTTCCCCCACCCCTCACCCTTACCTCCATTCAGCGGCAGCAGTGCCACCGCACCTTATGTCACAGATTGGTGTTGGTCTATAGCTAACCTGCTGCAGCAAAGTCACACTCTCATGGCAAAGCACACTTTGTTAACAGATTCTTTGTAAGCAGGTGCTTTACAAGTAGATGATTTCTAAGCAGACTGCTTTTTTTTTTTTCAATTATTTCAATAGCTTTGCCAATTCATGCAGTAGGTGTTGCTTATCAATAGAAGCAGCAATTTCATCCACAATGATTGAAACATGTGAAACAAATATATGAACATACCATTGATTAGGTGCTTGTACTCGCTCTCAATCTTGAGGGCATGCTCATACATTTCCTTAGCTGCCTTGGTGGTCACCTTCTCTGTCAAGTAAGTTGAGTCCTTCACTTCCCTAAAAGCAAAAAACACTTGTATCTTGCAAATGAACAGAAAACTGGGAACGGCACATACATACTACTCGTCCCTAAAGACTTTCCTTGAGTCCACATTCTGTCCCTTTGAGTATGAACATGAATTAAGAAATTAGAGGCTTAGCAATTTTTTTTACCCATATAGTACTGCCAATAAATGGACATTTTTGACCTCCACTTCAGAGGATGCCTTTTTTTTTTTTTTTTACAGGTATCTTCCCTTCTGAATGTACTTTAAGTGTTAACAAGTTAAAGTTACTGTTCTTAACAGTGAATACACCACACAAACTGTGTGTTCCCCCTAATTTTTATTATGACCAGGCAAGCATCTGCTATTAGAATTGAGTCATCAGAAGACAAAAGTGCCTCAGTGAAGAAGCCCTCAAGCCTCCCTATTTGAGGAAAGGTTACAATGAGACCTTGCATACCTTTGAATCATGTCAAGCTGTGGGTGGTTAAGTGGGCGGTGGTTAACCCTTTCCTTACCGCACCATAGGCCATGGGTCACATGTGACCCACATTTTCAACAAGCCGTCAAAAATTGAATTTGTACAGTACAGCCGCCGCAGTGGCACAGTGGTTATGGTGCTTGGCTGTTAACCTGACGGATGTGGGTTTGATCTCGGCCGCGGCAGTGGCATTTCGATGGAGGCAAAATGCTAGAGGCCCGTGTACTGTGTGATGGCAGTGTACAGTCAGGCCGGAATGAAACACGAACAGAGCATGTCAAGAAAACAAAATATTTTACCTGTCTACTTTCAGCTGAAGTGTAACACTAGCCTGATTCATGTGTCTGGGTAAAGGGCCTACTGAAATGCATAATCGAAAATAGGTTGTAAAGGAATATCTCGCTGCAAAGCAGAAATGTATGACATATGTGTGTTCGAGTTTCATTCCGGCCTGACTGTACATTAAAGAACCACAGGTGGTCGAAAGCCCTCCACTACGGTGTCCCTCATGGCCTTAGTCGCTTTGGGACATTAAATCCTCTAAACAGTACACATTTCTGTGCACGTCATGTTTTTTCTGTATGGTAGTGAGTCAGTCTAGTTTTATTTATTTTGGTTACAAGAACCATACAATCTTTTGAAAAAAAAAAGAAATATACAGCATTTGCCGGTCTTTTTCCGAAATTTTTTAAACTGAACAGATATATTCGACATTCAAAGGTAGGTATTTTCACTAAGTCACCGACTGAAAATTTAGACCCGATTTTTTGGACCTGCTTGATTATTCGGACTTTTTTGCCACACTGTGACATGATCCATAGAGCCAATGTATAAGAGAGCCTGAAATTGTGGAAGCATCACAACTGACTGCTCGATTTTTAAGAGCTTGTTCTCACTCGCTGCCAATACGCAAGCTGCAATATAATGTATACAGTGGAACCTCATGAATTAAAACTGCAAGAGAGATTAAAAACTTGATCAAACAAAATTAAATTCAAGCTAAAAGGGAGCCTCTTAAATGGCGGGGCTGGTATTGTCTGCAGGTCAGTACATTACTCCTGCGTGGTTTCAAATTTGCACTGTTCTTGGATGTCGTCTGCCGCATAAACTTGGAACAGTAGTCACAATTCACGGAACTTATCTGTAGCATGGGAGGCGTATGGCACATGGAGACAGTGAGCAGAAGAAAATGGTGGTGCTTTTCAAAGCAATGCGAGCGTACCCACGGCAAAACGCACCAGAGCCCTGACTTTTCCATCGTAAAACCGCCAACAACTGGCGTTTTGATGACAGGCAAGGTGTCTCTGATTATGTGCAAGCCACCACAGAGTTCGTATCGCCAGTTACGATGCCAATTTTGGCTCTAGTCACTAGGCATAATGCCACCGCGGTGGCTCAGTGGTTATGGTGCTCGGCTGCTGACCCAAAAGATGCGGGTTCGATCCCGGCCGCGGCGGCGGAATTTCTTTGAAGGAGAAATTCTAGAGGCCCGTGTACTGTGCGATGTCAGTGCACGTTAAAGAACCCCAGGTGGTCGAAATTTCCGGAGCCCTTCACTACGGCGTCTCTCATAGCCTCAGTTGCTTTGGGACGTTAAACCCCATAAACCAAACCAAATTAGGCATAATTACGATGGCCAACACCAAAGGAGCGCTTGCTTTGGCTGTTTGTCGGTTCTTATCCTTTCACCATCTTCGCCTTCTTGATCTGGGCCCTTCATACTGTAGGCGCAGCGCAGTTGCCGCAGCGGCACATTCGTTTTCATGTCTAGACTTTGTCCCAGCCCACGCATTCTTTGTGCGATATGCCAGTAGCAGCATAATCATCAACATCGAGCTCGTGAAAGCGGTTGCCACCAGTCGCTTGCATACATGGTGCACTGAGATATAGTCATGAGGTGCTTCAGAATGTGCACAAAACTACTAGCTCCTTCCTCTAGCATACTTTGAATAAGGTAGAGATTTTTTTGTGAAATTTGATTTTCTGGATTACCTGATTTTTCAGGCGTTTTCACGGTCCATAGGGAGCTTGAAAAACAGGCCATCAACTGTATTCGTGTTCAATTCACATGACAAAATTTCAGTATTTGCACTCCCTTATAAAATATGTTTATAGCCACTGAGAGTGTACTTTGCAGTGCTGAAGAATCTGGAATGTGTTAAATGTAACCGCACATACCATATGAATGGTGGTTTCAAGCGTTTATGACCATCCTTACATTCCATTCATAGGACTGCATAGAGCAATTGGTTGACTGAAAGCCATCAAGTGACTCACCAGTACCTTTGTTTGTCCACCAGTGCTCACATTAAAGAAGTCTCGCTTGCATTGCTCAGACGCACTCACTGCTTCTTACATTAGAATTGTGCTAGAACATCAAAAGGGAAATGCACACTCACCTTATTTGCTTTGTTGTTTTGAACTTGATAAATATAACAATTGGGTAGATCTGGCACCTGTTGAGCCTCTCGACAGCAGATAGACTCACATCCAGCAGAGCATGGCAAAGCTGAAAGCAAAAGATGACAAGCGTAAATGCGAGATGCCTCAAGCCACAAATATGCTGGGCATTGAGGGGCATGACCCAGGCTTGTATGGCTAATACTTTCTCGGTCTGCGTTGGCAGCCTGTTCTGTGCCTGAACGGCCAGGCACGTCGAGATGCAACAGTAGGGGGGACAGGAAGCTACTTGCGGCATATGTACAAAAATAGCACCCAACAACACTGGTGCCAATTTCACAGGGTTCTTGAAAGGAAGAACTGGAGGAATTCTAATCACAAAAGATCAATTTGGCTGTGAGCAATAAAAAAAATCTCAAATTGGTGTTCTACTGATGTCTTCATCAGTTCACCGTAGCATGCAATAAGCACTGTTGGTAACTATACAGTATCTACATGCCAAAACACATGCAAATTAACTAAAATCTCTAACTTAATTAAGACAGCGCATTGCAGTGTACCGAATAATGCAGTAATATTTCAGAGTGAAGGCTTGGCTACTACAGCACTCATGAACTTAAGCTGCTAGGGAACAGAAAAAGAAGATAGAAGAGCAGAGTTTAAAAACAAAGGAAGTCTTCAGATAAGTGGCAGGCCCTCACAGAGCAACTGCACTGTACGTGCGTTTACACACACCAGTACTGTTGGCCTTGCTATGTGTTTGCAACCACAAGATCTAGAAAAATTATGAACATTGACAGAAGTCACTTTGCCTAAGAAATGTACCACCATGCCAATCGTAAACTGGGGGAATTACTGCAGAGCTCCTGAAAACAAGGTCCACATGCATGCACATCAACCTAATGTACAATGCAACACTTGGCACTGGGCTTGGGTACAGGTGCGGACAAAAGTAAATGGAGCAGGCTATTGCGTTCGAACCTTCGTCACAAGCTAACTGAAATCGCCAGCTAACTGTATGTACTACATGCCGGTAGTGGACGTTTCTTCATTTTCAACTGGGAAGGCATGATTTTGCACTTGGAATGAAATAGCATGCTCAGTTTACTTATGCCCACACCTGTATATATTCAAGAAAATACAAGAGCACAAACCACGAACATGGACAAAGTGAGAGGATGGGACAAGCCATGTCCTATCCTCTTGCAGTTTGCACTCCTGTATTTTCAGAATATACTACACCCACTTAAAATGACCGTCCTGTATTTGACAGCAATACAATTTGTTTCAGCTCATTTGACATTTCTGCTAGAAAGCACAAAGACAGAACAAATAACTCGCAGGATGGTTACCACTGTGTAATGCGAGATTCAGCAACAGCTGTTGGGGTATTTTCATTTCACGATATAGTGAGGTAAAGAATTTGGGAGTGTATGCATACATGTACAGTTATAGAGCATTCTTTTTTTTGGTTGCCCACAAATACTCGTTCTCGACTAGCACTCCTCTCCAGTCTGCCATTCCAGGAGCGTAGTGCCACAGCCGCTGAGCCTCTCCTCGGGTGGTGTGGTTCGCAGCAGCCATCGCAGCTGGACCATGCTACCTTCCTCCGCTCTCGCATAACCTCCTCCTTGCACGGTAATCACCCCCTAGGTGGTCCCCCCTCCACAGCAACCCCTCTCTGGTTGTGCATTCTTGCGCTCTCACCGTACCCTCCACCTTCCACGGTAACCACCCACTGGATGGTTCCAGTGATAACCATTGTCCAGTTACGCACTGCTCTGCTCTTGCATACGCTCCTCCTTCCACCGTAACCCCCCCACTCTCTAGTTTCTACTACTACTACTACTACTACTACTACTACTACTACTACTACTACTACTACTACTACTACTATGATGCAAAACACAGGGCATGGCCTTCAACAGCTCTTGCTGTAAAATTTATGAACAGCAGCCAATAGTACTGGTGCAGAATACCTTGTGGTTGGTGCAGTGGCGGAGGGCATCAAGGGTGAGGCACTCGTAGTGGGAACCCCTGCGGCGAAAGTCGAGCAGGCTCAGGTCTTGCAGCCCTTGCTCCAGGGCTTGAAGGGAGCCACGCAGTGGCTGGGATGGGCAGCGCTGGAACTGCTGCGGAAAGTCCTGCTCCAGCTTATCAACCACTGCCTCCTGCAGAGGGCCCACCAGGATCACTGGCCGCAGACTTGGGTCTGAAAGAAATCAGACGGGACACCACAATCGAACACATGCACCTCTTCCACTTGAAAATACACTTAAAAGGAGAGACACTAAACGAAAATACCAAACTAATCTGACAGACATATTATTGCACAAGAACGCTACCTACATTTTTTATGCTCTGAAAGGTGGCTGTGTTGCTGAGAAAACCACAAATGGAAGTCCCAAAACCATTCCACATTCAAAGTGGCGGCGAAACATGACATGCCGTGACGTAATTTAATTTCTGCGATGCGTCGGCAATGGAGCCCTCCAACCAACCAGAGGCACCACTTCCAAAGACTGGAAAAGCGGCCAGAGACTGAAACTAGCCCACTGGTCCTGTGACCAGGAGGAACCACTCCGTCAGCCATCATAACAACAAGGTGCAATCACAGGGGAAGAAAGGTGATCTGATGGTGGCGCAACGTGCGGCCACTTAGTATGATTGTTAACACTGTTTGTATAATGACAATTATTGAAAGCACTGAAGTGAGACATGCATTCAGAGGGGTGCAAGAGCATCAGAAAAAATGCCTGAACAGCTGCCAACGTCTGCAAGCTGTACTCTGCTCCAGCTGTTGCGTGTCTCGTGTTATGGCACAAGTTGAAGGGTGTGATAATTTATTTCTAAATTGTATAAGCAATATTGTAATAACCAGAAGAAACTTAGTCGCTATTTGTTATTTTTTATCTTAAAAAAAAAGTAACATCAAACATCATAATTTTAGAGCCTTCGGGCCCCCAAGAAGTTTGGGGTGTAGAAATGTGCATGCGCAGAACGTAAGGCACGCCTTGCACCTTGGGCTAATGTTAGCAGCAAACTCTATTTTGCCAAAATAGCGTGTGCCCCCAATGCCAATCTATGTTCAGGCAACACGGTGGCACCCATTGAAGCAGGGCCTCTCACTTCACCACCCATTCATCGTTGCTACAACATTGCGTTCACAGCGCATGAAGGCGCACAAAGCTTTTGTTTAGTCTGAAGATACCTGCACCACAAAATTTTAGCAATAAAATGCATAAAATTTTCAGACTGCTTCCGCATTTACAGAGCTGCTAGGCTTAGCAGGCTTAGCGAAAGAACATCGCTCGTCGTCAGAAAGTGTGGGAGGTTCGAACAGGCTGAAATTTTCGGTTCAAAAAGGGGTTGCAAAGAATTTGTATTCTGTTAACACACTTTTCTTATTTATGCAGTAATTTTTATGTATATGCAAGTAAACAAAATGGAAACTAATGACATGACATTTGCAAAAGTTACCATTGTGCATTCTGCCCATGATGCCGCAGTA